>NC_056748.1:88751267-88851267 GCF_019279795.1 Protopterus annectens
TTGTAGCTCCTGGAAGGTTACAATGAGCCTGAACACTCTTCTCCCCCTCGCCCTAGGCCTATTGTCAGCAGCACCAACAGCACTGACTTCCAACATCTAGCAGACACAGATGCAGAAAAGCTGCAGCAGCCCCTAGCATTATTTCAGTTAAAATTTCCAAGTCTGTACTATAGTGGGTGAGAGTATTGAGGGAAAATGGGGATGCAGGATGTATGCATACTTTATACAGTTGTGGTGTGGGTTCTCCATGTCAGATTGGCTAATTATGACGCAGTGCACTTGCTTAGGATTTAATTGACATGATTTAAAAGCCCTTTATTGCACAACACAGCGCTATGCACAGCATCACGCAGCATAGATTATACAAAACTATATATAATTAATTGAATATATCTGGTTTTCATTCATAGCTGGCTACATCATGACTGTGACATGGGTGGTCTGATCACAGTAACATGCTAAGCTGTACCCAAACCATTTGCGGCAAGCAGCACACTGTGCAAACACATGCACTGAGCACAAAAAAATCCTAAAAGTAACATGACACTTCCCCGATGTCATCCACATCCAGTGGGAATATAAACACTGTGTAGGAGCCTACACAACATAGATATGTGATCAGGGTTGCTCCCTTTAGCGATTCAACAAATCCATGGCATTTACCCCTTATTTGCATAATATTCTTGCTGACAGCCTGGAAACTACATGGTTCATAGCTGTGTAAGCTGGGTAACAGCACAAATGCACCATTGTACAAACCCAATGCAAGGTCTTACAGTACATTTCTCTGAAGTACATTATAAGTGTTATTTTACCAATTTTTTTATTTTTAAGTTAAGCATGTTTGTGCAATGTGGTGCATAGCACAAACATGGAAATTATTAAAAAAATATATTGATTTCACATAATCCCTACTGTTTTCAGACATCCACAATGTATGTTTTGTACAATTTTGTATGTGATCTTATCTTTTCAGGGGAATGAACTTTTACATCCCTTTCTTTCAGTGTAAACTCCTGTACACAAAAAATTTCCGTGTACACTACTGACACAGACACAGAGTCTACACAGATGTATTATGTCTTGTTGGATTGGTCCACCTGGCTAACTTGCATGAAATTCAGCTACTTAAGCCAAAATGTTGCTTAGCATGGAAGTTTCCCTGTTTGAATGTGGTAGCGCACCACTACACAGGGTTTACTGAATCTAAAATTGTTCATACCCATGTACACATCGCTGTGCGATGCGCACATGGTAAAACATTACATGTTAGCTTTACTGAATTCCCCTGATAAGAACAGAAAATGGGTCTAGCCCACTACCATAAATAAAAGGACTCACTGTTTAACGAGAGGACTGCAATTGACTCCGACAGATTTGTTGTCTTGTTTTTCTGTTTGGTCTTAACTCTCACAACACTTGTTGGTAAAGTATAGTGAAATGTATAAGATGATTAAAAAGGCCTATGCATAGTGTAACTTTCGGCATTTAACCTCTTTCTATAACTGTAAGAACAATTAAGTCATGTAACAGTGAGGACAACAGTATAAATTCACAGAGACTGGCAAACTCACTGGACAAAATTGCTGAAACATTATTTGTTGTATCAGAACTGTAATGGGTACATTGAAACAATTGTTAAACAAAACTTGGCCTAAACTGGGCCGCAAAGTCTCAGGAACAGTATAGAAACATAGCACACTGAGAATCACCTAGCCGCACACAGTATACTGTCTGGAAATAACCAATATTCTGGTCATTAAGGAGTGTTATGTACAGCCTTTAGGGTTACAATTTTGCCCTGTTTGAGGGTTCTTTTTTAAAACATCATGATGCAATGACCACAGTGGAAGGCAAATTTGAAATGTAGAACTCCAAATGCTTGACTTACTGCAGACCATAATTATACATCCAATGTATAGCAATTTAAATACTACTCATTTTAAACAGCAAAGATGTGGTAAAAGTGCCCAAAAAGTAACTAGTAATCCAAAATTAGGCACCGGAGACCAGCAGTTCCAACACACAAGTGATTTAATGTTCAAACACAGCAAAAGGAACACACATCCACAAATAACATAAACGCTGATAATACTTCCCCTTACATTTTCATCTCATAGAACTTCATCAGATGGGCAAAAACCTCAGTTACCTAGTTAAATAACTTTTCCTGTTTGACTAGACCAATGAAATCATTGATTCGATTAGTTACCAAGATACAGAAAGAGTGGATTCTAAACTGCATGTGACACTCTTACTAGTCTAGCACCATCTGGTGGACAAATAATAAAACACATGAAAATGTATATAAAGTCAAGAATTCACTTAAATAAATAAACCACGATAAAATAACATGAATATACATAAAAATGTAAAAAAAATGTAACATTTTCACAATTTTGCAGACCTGAGCTTGAGTACAGGTTTTATAGACACCATATCATTAAGTCCTGAATTGTTGCTGGCATCCAGGACTAATTGCCAATATAGTTCCCTGTATTTGAGTCTGGTCTCCCATGGCCCACCCCTGGGGTCTATAGGGACCACCTCTATCATGAAAAATTGATACTCTGCTTTTGGACATGCCTGAAGATGTTTGTACAGGGAGTTATTATCATTTTTCTTCCTTAAATCATAAAGGTGTTCATACATTCTTTGTTTTAACCTTCTTTCCGTCTTACCCACATAGGAGTCACATCACATGCCCCACACAAAACAATATATACCACACCTGTGGTATTACAATTTGCATACCCTCTAGTAGTTATATACTTGTTTCTACATTTTAAATATAACATGTCCCCAGTCCGTATGTACTTACATCGGGTACAACTTCCACATTTGTGTGTACCTTTTTGTTACTAATGAGTGTTCCGAAATTGTTATAATGGGAACCTCCTTCCAAAATATTTTTGATATTTCGTCCTTTTTTGTATACACATTTAAGTGGCTTGTCAAATATACAATTTAAATCTGATAAGGCTACAAATTTTTTCCACTCCTTGTTATAACTTGTTTGACCAAATTTGTTTCACCATCATATGTGATAGTCAAAGCAGATTGGTAAGACGCCCCTTCTATCTTCGTACCTTGCCCTGCATAATCAGAGGGGTGATTTTTACCCAAAATAGGGGCAAACCTAGACTCTCTACCATCCATGACTTCTGTTAATGCATCATTCAAAAGTGTGGGAGGGTACCCTCTGGCTTTGAACATTTCTACTATAAAATCACATTCTCTTTTAATTTTACATTTTTTTACATTTTTATGTATATTCATGTTATTTTATCGTGTTTTGTGGGAGGATGGCACAATGGTTAAGGTGTTTACCGCACAGACACAAGGTGCAAGGTTTGATTCTCACATGGGATAATTAGCTATGGCTAGGCTTGAAATGGTCCACAAGGACAATTAGCCTAGTATGAACCTAACCTAACCTAAGTGAATTCTTGACTTTATATACATTTTCATGTGTTTTATTATTTGTCCACTAGATGGTGCTAGACTAGTAAACATGCAGTTTAGAATCCACTCTTTCTGTATCTTGGTAACTAATCGAATCAATGATTTAATTGTTCTATTCAAACAGGAAAAGTTATTTAACTAGGTAACTATGAGGTTTTTGCCCATCTGATCAAGTTCTGTGAGATGAAAACGTAAGGGGAAGTATTTTTATCAGTGTTTATGTTATTTGTGGATGTGTGTTCCTTTTGCTGTGTTTGAACATTAAATCACTTGTGTGTTGGAACTGCTGGTCTCCGGTGCCTAATTTTGGATTATTACTCATTTTAACCTATTGGTGGCATGTTGCCCATCAAATGCATACATGAAATCAAAGAAATGTTGACTAGTCACTTTAAGCAATAAAGCAATGGTGAGCTAAAGTGCTTTATGCAGAGGCAATACATAAATAAACTTTGGGTGTAGCTCACACATATGAAAGATATTCATCTGCATTTTAAATAAATCACTTCATAGTCTTCTTTTTATAAAACAGAACAGTGTAATTAACAGCCCAGCTTGAGATGCACAGTATAAGCTAGTACAAACTGCAAAGATTGTTCTCTCATGGCAGAAATGAAAACACAAACAGAAAAACATGGATGATAGTATTTCTTCAGAAGTCACTGCCCTTCCAAGTGATAAGATAAATTATCACAGCTCAGTAATGTTGCATTTAACATTTACATAAAACAATGAATACCAAAAATAAAAGGTACCTCCAAAATGTCAATAAAATATGCCACTTCTGCACCAACCACACGAATATTATGAACAGCCTGAAGATATCGAGTTCTGGAGCCCTTTTTCCAGTCGACACATATGCAGTTTACATCTTCCACATCAAGCATCTCCTTTAGGAACAGCCGTGTTTTATTAATTGTGTGATTTTTAGAAACATTTAAATTGGTGACTTGTCTTAAATACAAAACTTACAGTATTAGCATACCTTGCACATGTCAAATAGCCATGATTCATCTCCTTTGTCAATAAATCCGTGAATGATAAAGCATGTTTTCAAAGAGGCATTAAAGTTTGAAACTTGTATTGTTGCAGGATCTATAGCAGTGATTTCCTAGGGAAAAATAAGCAAATCTAGTTACATGAAACAAGCTGAAGTCAGTAATTTAACCACTTTTGTCTGGTTTAAATATTAGGTTGTTCTTTTGTCATTAAATCATTAAACTACAGTGGCTCCCCTAGGCATTTCTCCAGGATCTGCCAAGTGATACCCATACACATCTATTTTTTTAAAATTATTTCTGACCCCTTGTCTATGTGTGATACCCATACACATCTATTTTTATAAAATGATTTCTGACCCCTTGTCTATGCTGAACATCAAGCAGTTTGCCCCCTCCTGAGCAGCTTATTCATTACCCTAATCCACCTCGGCTGAGTTGTACCTCATATATCACTATGGGGGAGGACCCCATCATCAGAAAGCCTTATAGCATTTAAAGGGGGACAGAGGTAAAAGCAGCTCATGGATGCCCATCATCAAGACAGGATTTTATTATTAAGCCCCTGCCCCACCCTTTCTAGCGGACATACATTTCTATGTGATGGTTGAGTTTTGCAATGCCTTCCCCAGCAGATGTATGCTTTATTGCATGTATTAATTAGGGTCTATATTAGAACATTGAAGTTTCAAAACTTTGAATGTTCTAATATCGAACCCTATTCAGCGAAAGCTGAAAATATCAAAGCAACAGAAAAACAAATTTTTTCCTAGGGAAAGAATTCGGTTGTCCATTTCTGTTGCTTCAGTATTTTCAGTGCTGTGGTGGAAAGTTACGGGTTGGGTTCAGGTAAGTGTGCGATTGAATGCAGGTTAGGTTAGTTAGGGTTAAGGTGCAGGTTAGGTACATGTGCGATTGTCTGGACGTGAGGGTTAGGGCAGGTTAGGTGAGTTAGGGTTAGGGCACTGGTTAGATATGTGTGCGATTGTGTGGACGTGAGGGTTAGGGCGGGTTAGGTGAGTTAGGGTTAGGGCGTGGGTCAGGTAAGTGTGTGATTGTGTAGACGTGAGGGTTAGGACAGGGTAGGTGAGTTAGGGTTAGGGCGCGGGTGAGGTGCGTGTGTGATAGTGACGGACGTTAGGGTCAGGGTTTGGGTTAAGGTAAATGGATAGTTAGTGGTGTGTGTGTATAGTTTAGTGTAGGGTTAGGTGTAAGATTTTAGGTGTATGTGCATGGATTGCTGTTTGTTTGGTGTGCTTGTGTTGTGTGTATGTGTTTTGGAACAGCAAATTTTTTCCCTAGGAAAAAATTTGCTGTTCTGTATGTTTGATGTTTTCAGCTTTCGCTGAATAGGGTTCGATATTAGAACATTCAAAATTTTGAAACTTCAATGTTCTAATATAGACCCCATTAATTAGGCTAACATGACCAACTTGACAAAGGCAAACACACATCCCCTAATTAGTTACTGCATGCCACTTTCCAGTTTTTCCATGACAGAGACATCAATGCAGTAATCAGACAGCTGGTACCAGGTTATGGTTTCTTCCCTCCCCTGTCACACTTTCAAGTGCAGCTCTAGTGATCAAACCCATGTTATCTGGGATGTAGTCAAAACTTTATCCCTCTGTGACACTGAGGTGGCATTAACCATATGTATTTCCCTTTTTGTATTTACATTAATAACTGCAAAACCATACAAGCTACTGAAAGTTATCCAGTTAAATTTTACATGATAGTCAACACAACAACTAACAATACTTGATATTATGTAGTACAGCTAGAGACGTCAAGTGATGTTCGCATGCATAGTTATGCAAATAGTCAGAATGTTCATATTTCTGTAAATATCACTATCAAAAAACAAGACAGAATGCCATGGAATTGTGTGAAAATTCACAATGGATGAACAAAATGAAGCTGACAGTATGTGTGTAGAAGAAAAAGTTATTTATAAGACAATGTAAAATTAACATTAACTTTTTTATTGTGAGTTACAAAACATGGTTTAAGGCCTTGAAATGAGCACATTATACCACTGTGACTGTGAGTTTGTGCTGAAAAATGTTATTGTTTTGTACTTATTGGTAAGAATGATTCATCTTTCTGAAAAGACATTAAATCGAGACCCCATCTGCCTGAGTTGATGGTTGGTCAGCTGTATCTAAAAAATCCAATGACACTTATTAAAAATGAGTAGGGAAGGTTTCCTAAAGCCCTGGACATATTTTCCCTATTAGTACAAATACCACTTTGGGTCTCCTCTGAAAACAGGATACTAGCCTAGTGGGACTAACCTGGTTAACAAAAGATAAATAAAAATAAATACAATTCTGGAAATATGTCAGTCAGACTGTAAATTGTAATGTGATTGTCAAAAGTGTAAAGATAGAATCCATCATCCACATCACCACAGCACCAACCCAAGAACAAATGGAAAGACCAGCAAACTGCTTCCGAGGAGCCAAAAAACTTTACTGGTTAAGTGCTTTTGTTCAAAAGACCTTCATCAGAACAATGAATCAATTACAACCACACCCATATATACCCCTCATGGTGTGTCACATGTTAAAGCAAAGCTAATAAAATGTTAAAATATGCAAAAGACATAAATTACCACTGAATCCATTTTAACTAATGAACTAATGGAGCAAGAGTCATTCAGCCCAGGCTAATTACAAGCATTCAGCAACAACTGCCATATCAACTCATTTTTATCTAGATATTCATCATTAATCCATCCCTGAGCATTGTAGTAAGCATTATATTAAAAATATGATAATATGAAAACATTATCTTAAAAAGTAAGTCAACATTGCCATAGTAAAATAAGTTTTATTAAGGGGAACTGTACTTGTAAAGGGATTGTCTACATAGCAATTTGTAAAAAGTGTGATGTTTTTTATATAGGTAAGACAGAAAGGACATTGAAGAAACGAATATATGAGCACACTTAATAGTATTAAAACTAAGAATGTAAACAATGCCTTATATAAGCACACCAGACTTAAAATTAACCATGATGAGTTCGTATTTGGTATTTTAGAGCAGGTGGATATGGAGCTGGGGTAGTGATTGAGAGAACACACTACAGTACAAGGAGCTGTTGTGGTAGTTTAAATTGAATGCCTTCACTTACCGTGGATTAAATGATTGTTTCATTAAAACCTGTTTTGAAATGTAGGGCAGTCAAACTGTAACAAATTACTTTTTTTATTCTTAGTATGTACTGCACACAGTTTGGTGGACATTTTCTTCCCATTTTGAAGTTTTTTATAAATTTTAGCAACATGTTTTAGAAAATAACAATGTATCACTGAATGCCTCACAGACTCTTTTTAAACATTTTAAAACATTTCAAAACATCCTAAAATACATTTGTAATTATTTTTAAGCATTATCATATCAAGTAATTATTTGGTATTTTTTTATATTTAACTTTCTATTTGTTACCATTCATTCATTTATTCTTCATTCTGTATTTATACTTAAGGTAATTTTAGTTTAATACAGAAGTAAGAGAAAAGAAAATTACTTCTTTATTTCTTCACTTTTTAACATTTATGCAGTTTTTAATGTAATGCACTGTCCTAGTAATGTATTTAATGAGGGACAGAGAAAATGATGACTTACTTTTTAACATAATAATGTTTTCATATTATCATATTTTTAATATAAGTCTTAATACAATGGTTTATGGATGATTATGCATGTACTGCTGTTTAAGAACCTGCTGATGCTTGTTAATTGATTTAATTAGTTTTAGCAATGTGGTTTTATTTAAACAGGATACTGGAGATGAGATATTATTCTGATGAAGTCCTGAAAAGCAAAAGGACAAAAGTGCTTAATTTTTCAACATTTTTAATAAAACTTGATATTTACTTATTTGAGCCTCTCCCTCCATTTATGGTAGCACACCCAGCTACTTTGGCCACCTATTTATTGCTTTGTTGGTTATTTCATTGGTGGCTTTTCTTGGTTATTTGGTTAATCTTTATAAACATCTACTGTATATAATTCCCCTGTATTTCGTTGAAGGCACAAAAGGCTGAAGCTGAAGGTACAAAACATCAAAATCACAAAATATCAAAAACAGAAGTTATGTACTCACCATAACTTTCCATGTGTGTTGTCCATCTCGTCTTCATTCTAAACTGGTTGTGTTCAGAACTGATCCTCGGTTCCGACTCGGCCTTCTATAAAAGCTCGATGTCTTCCAGTAGCTCCTGGCTAAAACCCTATCCCATCATACCCTAGGAAGGCTCCCCAGATCTTGTTTGCTGATATAACAATAGGTACCACATGAGCTAACTAATACCTTATAGAGCCATGAAGAAGGTCAGAGAACATTAGTTACCAATTGTATCTGCTCGGTCCTCCAGGAGAAGAAGGCGAGATGGGCAACACACATGGAACATTATAGTGAGTACATAACTTCTTTATGTGATGTTGTCCTATCTTGCCTTCATTCTTAACTGGTTGGGACAGCATCCCTAGCACCATCTTTCTTAGGTGGCTCAAGTGAGAATATTTTTCAGAACAGTGGACCCAAAAGATGCCCTGTTCCTGGAAGCCAAATCCACTTTGTAATGAGTGTTATGAGGCCTTGTTCATGTTGCTGCATCACAAATGGTGTCAATTGGTAGTCTAGCCCGAAAAGCAGAAGAAGTTGCTATGGCTGTTGTAGAATGACCTTTTACTTTATAGGAGAGGTCTTTGTTATGAGATTTGTAAGTATAGGTAATACAATCTGAAAGCCATTTCGAAAGAGTGACTTTAGATATAGGAGCACTTTTTTAGAATCTGAAAATGATACAAATAATTGGTCATATTTTCTAAACTCCTTTGTCCTATGTAAGTAGAAATGCAATTCTCTATGTACGTCTAGTTGGTGTGACATGTATTCTGCCTTGTTGTCATAGTTAGGAAAAAAGACTGGAAGTTCTATGGATTGGTTCAAATTATATTCTGAACATACTTTGGGTAGGAAGGATGGCTTTGTTCATAGGGATACTCTGTCTTTGTGGAAAATCATGTAAGGGGGCATTAGAAATAATGCTTGTAGCTCAGAAACTCTTCTAGCTGAAGTGATGGCTATCAAAAGAATCGTCTTCCAAGTTAAAAACTTTAGATCACAGGATGATGCAGGTTCAAAATGGGAAATAATCAAATGGAATAAAACAAAATTCAGGTCCCATGGTGCTGGAGGAGCTTTAATGGGTGGTCTTAACAAAATAGTTCCATTTAGAAACACCTTGCAAAGCCAGTGGGACATCACATTCAGCCCTGATTCACCTAAATGGGAATTAGATATCACTTCTAACTGAAACTGAATAGTAGCTGAAGCTGCACCATCATTAAATAGCTTTGCCAAGAATTCAAGGATGGAAGTTATTGGGGCAGAGAAGGGGTCAATGCAATTATTCAAGGCCTAAGAAGAAAATCTTTTCCATTTGCTCATATATAACTTTCTCGTTGAAGCCTTAAGAGATGAGATCAGAATATGTTTCACAGATGGAGATGGAGGGTTTGAAGGGAGGGGTGGAGCAGCCCTGATGCATGAGTCAGAAGGTCCAGAACTGGGTCTAGAATCCATAGCTCCTCATGGAGATGAGGCCAAAGGAAGGGGAACCAGATTTGATGAGGCCAGTATGGGGTGATGACTATCAAGTTCCTTCCCAAGTGGATTTCTGAAGAACTTTGGGTATCAATGGAAAGGGAGGAAAAGTGTAGAGGAGAACTGAGGGCCAGTCATGTACAAGTGCATCCCCTAGTGACTCCCCCAGAGGGGGGATTAGGGCAAGATAGCTGCTGCATTTGGCATTCATGGACGTGGCAAAAAGGTTGCAGCAAGGCTGGCCCCATTCACAGAAAATCATCTCCGCTACTTCTTGTTTAGGGAGCACTCATGAGGCATCAAAATTGCCTTGCTGAGTTTGCCTGCTATCATGTTGGATTTCCCTGGGGATGTGCATAGTTATCAGAAAGCACTGGGAGGAGGTATCCCACTGCCATACTCTCAGGGCCTCCCAACAAAGGGGCAAGACCTGGTTCCTCCTTGTTTAAGTACCACACAACCAACATGTTGTCTGTCTGTATTGCAATAGTTCCTAGCAGAAGAGAGTTTTGGAATGCTTTTTCTAGAAACACTGCCCTCATCTCTAGGACACTGATGTGCAAATGGGCCTCGTGATCTTGCCAGATGCCTTGGACTGTCTTTACCAGATAATGCCCCCCAGCCCAAGTGGGAAGTGTCCATGGTCACTGTGGCTAAAGGTTGTGGGAGAACAAAAGGTCATCCTAATGTCAGATGAGTAGAGTGAATCCACCAACAAAGGTCTTTTTTGCAAGATTCTGTTATCATAATTTGGGGGACATGAGTAGTTTCTGCATGGACCACTAAGTGAACAGTCCCCCACTCTGGAATCATAGATAAACTAACTAAGCTGGGCATTAATCCCTACGTCACCCAATGGGTTGCTAACTGGCTTACTGATAGAACCCACACTGTAAAAGTAGCCGACTCCAAATCCAGCCCCAGACAAGTGACAAGTGGAGTACCTCAGGGTTCAGTCCTGGGACCGCTCTTGTTTGGCATCTACTTCTCTGGAGTACAGGCCAACACTAAGGGACTCTGGATACCAAAGTTTGCAGATGACTGCAAACTGGGAGCCATTATTGAATCCTCAAATGATGTGGATACTCTACAAAAGGGCCTTACAGAAACAGATGCTTGGTGCCAGAGCCATGGGCTCAAGCTCAATGCCAAGAAATGTATAGTTATCCCCTTTGGGAAAAAACATGTATCCGTGAATTACCATATAGGTGGCAGTACACTAAACACCGAAAGTTTGATAAGAGACTTAGGGACACAGATGGACAGTGGTCTCACCTTCGATAACCACATCGCCACAACAGTCAGGAAATCCTTCTATGTGGCACACCTCATCACTAAGGGCTTTTCATCCAGAAAAAAGGAGGTCATTGTCCCACTGTACTCATCCCTCATTAGACCCATTATAGAATACAATGCCCCGTTTGGTATGTACCTTTCAAGACATCTGCAACAACTGGAAAGGCCACAGAAATACCTCACTAAAAGAATCACAGGCCTAAAGCAGATGCCCTACACTGACTGCCTTAAAAAACTCCAGCTATACTCTGTCGCATATCATCTACTCAGAGGCGATCTTTGCTTAACATACAAGGCCATGTCAAACCCAGAGCTGTTGGACATGCTACACTTAAAGAAATCCCAATCCCTCAGAGCCACACGCTCCAGGGATCTAAACCTTGTCATCACAATAAACAAAACATGCTGGAGGGATAGGTTCCTGACCCAGAGACTCCCCAGACTCTGGAATAGATTGCCCATACATGTCAAGCAGAGTGCCTCTTTGGTCCTCTTCAAAAGGAACCTTGACGATTGGATGGGAGAAAGGAAATTCACCCGGGGGATCACGTCAGTCGCCCTGCTAGACAGGGGTCCAGGGAAGTACATAGTGTGGGAAGAAATAGCCAGGGAATTGTTATGGCTAGGCTTGTATAAGCTCTAGGGCTGATAGCCTAGTACCAACCTATGAACCTATGAACCTATAAGCCACTGCAGAATTCTCATATGCAGACATGCTAATGGGATCAAGTTTATTGTTGCTGCCATGGTCCCCAAGGTTTTCAGCACTGTTCTTGCTTGTATTTTTTCCTTGGAAAGTAGGTTTTAGACTTGTTGCCTAGGACAAGGAGCCAGTCATCTGGATAGGGAAACACTCGGAATCCTAGGTGTCTCAACTCAGCCATGACTACTGTCATACACTTGGTGAACATTCTGGGGGTTGTAGTGAGACCAAAAGGCAGAGCTCAAAATTGGTAGTCACTGGCTCCCAGCTGAAAGTGCAAATGACTCTTGGATCACCTGTCCATTTTTATGTGGTAGTACACATCCTGAAGGTATACAGAGCACATCTAATCATCTTGTCCCAGAAAAGGGAGCATCGAATGCAGTGTTACCATCTTTCACTGACATGTTTAATTTGCTGAGATCCAGGATGGGTCTTCAGTTCCCTGTTTTCTTTGAAACTAAAAAGAACCTTGAGTAAGTTCCAGATCCTATTTGGTCTGCGGAGACTGTCTGAGTGACTCTTTTTTTCCAACAACTTTTGTATTTCTAGAGTTGCCTGTTCCCTTTGACCGGGTGGAATGTCTGGGATGTTTTTTATGTTTGGGACGGGAAAAGAAAGGGGTACAGAGTAACCTCTGGATACGATGCTTTGTACCCACTTGTCTTTTGTTATTTTTAGCCAGGCTTCTGGGTACAAAGATAAGTGACCCTGGACTGCCTCCAGAGACAGACAGGTGGGTCTCCTTTCAGGAGTGCTGAAAGGGGTATACCAAGGAAAGATTCCCTGTCACCCTGATTTTGTAGACCCCCCCCCTGCCACACAGCTGGCATCTTCCATTAATGCTTCCCCCTCTACCCTTGGGGGAAAAATCACCATGTGTGTCCTGAAAAGCTCTCTGGGATTTTTGGAACCACATTTTTCTTCCCTTATGACCTTTTGGATAAGGTCTAGAAGGTAGGGAAAAATGGACTCCTACGGCAGAGAGATTTTTCCCTACTTGTTCACACCTGGTTAGTGTGTCTTTGACTTTTGGCCTGAACAGAGATGAGCCATCAAAAGGGGTGCTAACAAAAGAAGATTTAAAGGGTTCCACAAAGTCACACAAGCACATCCAGGAATGTCTCCTTAGGGAAATTCCTAAACCTGCTGTCCTACTCGCTCCATCCGCTGCATAAGAAATGAGTCTCATAGAGGAGTTAACCACTGAATTTAAGGTGGAGAGCTGAGAGGAAACCATCTCTGATACCCCTTCAGCTACTGAACCTTAGACAGTATATCCTAGCTCCTTCAGGAGGTCTCTCTGAAGTCTGGTAAAATGGGTGAGATAATGCAGCAATTTGAGTGCAAAGGTCACTGAAGAAAATGTGTACTTTCTATATCTGTCCATCATACGAGACTCCTTGTTTGGCAGATGGACAGAAGAGGACGTCTCTGAAAGTTCATTTTTGGTGGCTGCTGCCACCACCATAGCATCAACAGGGACATCCTTTGAAAGAAAATTCTTATCTGTAGGGGATGTTATGAATTTGTCTGGCCTCCGAGGAACAGACTCCACTGAGTCTGGAGACTCCCATGCCTTTCAACAAACTAGGTCAATCAGTTTGTTGAAAGGCAGAGACACCTATGAGGTGGAAGTGTGAGACCCAAAGGCCTTCAAGTATATAGACTCCTCCTTAGAAGGGTTGATGGGTTTCCAGCTGCCTCTCTGTTTAAGTATTTCCAGGATGTCTGTGAAGAAGACATCCTCAGAGGGTGACTGTGGGGACCATTCTGACTCATCAAGGTCTGTATCAGATGTGATTGACTACTATGTGGAGTCTAAATGCTTCCTCTTGCAAAGTCTCTTATGAGGGACCTCTTCAGAAGGGTATTCTGGAGAGGTTTTGGACGAGAGGGATTCACCCAATGGGGCATGCTGAGGCCTAGGGTCTCCGCATCTCTGTGGATGCAGTGGTGCTGAGACAGACATCGGTGCCTTTGGGGGAATAATGTCTGGATCTGAAAGTGAATCTGTCTGTGAAGACAACCCTCTCCTCATCACCTTGAAAGCCCCCTGCCTAATCCGAGGAAACTCCCACCTCTGAAGAACCAAAGGACATTCCCAGAACCAAGGAGTTTGCTCTGAAGCAGATGTAGGAGCCGAGCTCACCAGCGCTAAAGCCCCGAGAGGCAAGTTTGGATTTGACAACTGTCCGATCTGACTCCCCTCCCTGGACCCGACTGGAGAGTGTCGGCTCCTAGACTCCTCGAGCTCAGATGGAACCGAGGACATCAGAGCAGTAGTCAGGCCCGAAGATCCTGGGATAGGTCTCGGCTCCGACGGTTCCACTATAACCAGTTCTAGACATTCTGGCTTTGAAGTCCAGGATCAGATCAGAAGAGGAATCGATGGTGAAAGGGTAGGCTTGGTCGGTTCTGAAGCTCTCTGGGTTGGATCTGACAACAGTTTGGCAAGTGCCAGTGTCTGTAATAGCCTATGCACCATGTGATCCACATCATCATCAGAGAGGCTCCTGGAGGGTCTAGTGGAGGGAGCAGAAGATCTTGAAACCTGTAGTAAGGGACATCTAAAGGTTGGAGATACTGGTTCCAATTCCAGGGACCGGCTCCGTACATGAAAACCCAATGGCTCCGAAACTGAAGGAGCCGAGGTAGAAGGCTTCTCAGGCCCAACAACCTTCGGGTCTGAAAAAGAAACTTTTTGCAACTTTCTTAATGGCTCTGAATGAGCCCCTGAGGAAGATGACCTTTTCCCTGAATTATCAGACTTTGAAGGGGGGGATTCCCTGAATTATCAGACTTTGAAGGGGGGAATGGCCTGATTTTAAAGGACCCTGACTTTCTTCAATAGTTTCTGAAAAAAGGGTCTTCAATAAGCCTCTCAAAATCAATTTATTCTTTCTCTCCAATGGATCCTCCTCTTTCAAGGCAGCATCATGTCAAAATGATCTTAGAAGGGTTTTTTCATAAGAGACCTCCAAGAAAACTGGTGGCCCCTCCTTGGGATCAAGTTGGAAAAAGGCAAAATCCATTTTCAAGATTTTGTGGTTTCAACATGTTGTACCTTCAAGAATTTGTACCTATATATACACGGATCTAGGACTTATGCACGAATGTGCAAAGTCCCGAATCCACAATCACCGAACATATATTAACGAAAGTGATATATGTTTAAAAAAAAGAAAGAAATCTACGTTTATGCAGGGGGGCTTTGCTCCCCTGCACCCTTCACATCCCCCTACTTTAATATTCTCACTCCAGGACCACACTACAGTGAGGAAAAGGGAATTTTCCCTTATCCACACCATAGTGTGGTCTCGCAAACAGGCATACTTACGCAAAAGTGCTTCTTCGGTGAAAAGCACTTTCACGCAAATATGCCAAACCGAAATGAGTTTAGGTGATTTTGTCTTCTGGGATCTGTACGGATCCCATATACACATACATAGCATACATATTCACATCATTTTTCTCCCACCCCCTGCCACCACCCCCCCCCAGATTTCTGTACTTATAACCTAAATGACTCAAACACCATTACATCATCACCAGATGTAACATCCTCAAAGTACTCAATTAACCTCTGATACCTTCTATATATACTTAACCAAATGGCTCTAAAACAAAGCTGATGTATTTTGCATACTTTTACAACTGTGCACCAGAGTATCCAGTTATTGTTAAGTCGATGTAACACTGTATACTTTCCATAAGTTTTCAAGGACCTTATTTCCTGGGTCTTCTCTAAAAAGGGGCTTCTTGGAGCTTAGCCAACCTGTCTTGATAAACAAATAAAATAAACACATACTTCATGCCCAATACCTGACAATAATTTAAGTTCAACAAAATCTTCCTCTTAAATTCTATTCACAAATACCCTCAACAAGCGGACCACCCCTCCCCACCCAAGATTCCCCCATAACATCTTCCACTCCAATCTCTTTTTTCAATAACTGTAATTATGAACTTACTGTCACACTTTCTACTACTTCTCACAATCCCACCACCCCCATGGCAAAATACATTACGAATATGACATTAATAGATGGAATTAACAGTCAAAACCTTAAACCCACTTCCATAACTTTTTGGAACTTGTAGAGATTTTAGACAAACACCAGATACAAATGATCACAACTAATCACACCAAGAGCATTCTGTCACCAAAGCTCAAATCCAAAACCTCACTTACCTGTGAAAGGATCAAACAATGCATCCACAATCAAGGCCCAATTTTATTTTTTTTTTTAATCAGACTCACAACCCTAATGCCACTTCTTTTAGCACATAGTTATATTGAAACAGATGTCAGTCCATCCTTACCTTTCCAAACAAATATGATGCCAGTCTCCCATACTACAAATAAATATAAGTAGTATGCCTAACAAGTTAGTGCAACATTGTGCCTTTATTGAAAGTTACTTGCCTGACATAGTTGCCAATTCTAGAATCCTGAATGAAGTCAAGTACCCCAGACCTAGCACACCATTACCTAGGGCATACATACATTCCAATCCCAGGTCAAGATCAAGAAAGTACTTTTATGTAAGTTAAACTTTCCTAATGGTTGATGTCTAAATGATCACTGCTGCAGTAGCCTAACCTATATGGGTTATATCCTGCCAATGATATAATAGCCAGCTTACAAAGCTTTAGGGCCACCATCCATGCCAGCTTACAAAGCTTTAGGGCACCATCCATGCCAGCTTACAAAGCTTTAGGGCCATCGTCCATGCCAGCTTACAAAGCTTTAGGGCCATCGTCCATGCCAGCTTACAAAGCTTTAGGGCCACTGTCCATGCACACAGTCAGGCAGCTTGAGCTGAGGTGACTAAAAGACAAGTTTGAGGATGAAGCTCTTCAGAGCCTTCCTGCCAGCATTAAGATAGAGACTGAGCCCTGAAAGAATAATGCTAGGAAAAATAAAAAATAAATGCCCACACTCTGGCATCAAAACCTCACCAAAAAAACAAGAGGGTGGAGGGAGGGATGTGGCTACTGCAGCAGTCATCATTTGAATAGCTGCTGTTATGGTAAGTTTAACTTACACAACTGTACTATGTTCATCATATTGATCGCTGCTACAGTATCCTTAACTATTTGGGTAGATTACCTTAGCTAACTATATTTGGGAAGTGGAAGGAGAAGAGTCCAGGAACTCCTGGACAACAGCCCTACCAAAGCTTGATCTTGACCTAGAGAAAGGATCAAGCTTATAGTACTTTGTAAAGGTATGTACAGAGGACCAATTAGCAGCTTCTAGAATATTTCTAAAATCCAACCCATTGAAAAAGCCATAGATGAAGCCAAGGTACTAGTATATTGGGCCTTGACCCTGCCTGGGATAGTTTTGTTGTGGAGACTATAACAAAAGGCAATAGCCTTAGTCAACCCTTTGGAAATAGTCTGGTTTGACACAGGTCGGCCCTTCTTATTCTTCCTTCACAAGAAATGAACAATTTAGTTTAGTTCTGTCATGATAGTACCTGAGTTGTCTGTGGACATCCAAGGTATGGAGTATCCTTTCTCCCTTTTTATATGTTCAGGAAAGAAAATGGGGGGATGGAGAGTTTGGTTTAACCAGTGGCAGATACCACTTTAGGCATAACAGAAGGATTACTTTTCAATGAAACCCTGTCTCTATGGAAATGAGATAGAGTTGACTCAACATAAGAGCTTGCAACTCAGATACCCTTGTTGCAGAAGTCAGATTAATCAGTAAAACTGTTTTCCATGTTAAGAACATCAATTCTGCCAGATTATCTGGTTCAAATGGAGCAAGTGTTATCTTCTCTAACACAAAATTAAGATCCCAGGGAGGGGCCACCAGTTTTCTTGGAGGTCTCTTATGAAAAAAACCCTTCTAAGATAATTTTGACATGATGCTGCCTTGAAAGAGGAGGATCCATGGGCAGAAATGTTGAAATGGCCAACAAATGAACCTTGATAGAGGAATAAGAAAAGCCATAGGATAGTAACTCACACAAATATTGCAGAATCAGAGAACCACTGGCCCTGAATGGGTGCTGGTTATGCTGTTGGCACCAACTAGAAAACCTTGTCCATTTGCTAATATGTGATTTTTTACTGGCATTAGTACCTGTTGCACCTCAGTAATCAGATGCCTAAATGGAATTAAGGCCCTATCATCCAGGCAGTCAATTGAAGTTGATTGATGTTGGGGTGTACCAAACACCCCTCTCCTTGTGTGAGTAGATCCAGTCTGTGAGGAAGCTTGTGGTACTTAGCCCTGGCCATTTCCAAAAGAAGGGAGAACCACAGATGCCCAGGCCAGAAAGGAGTCATCACGGTGATCTTCGGGGATTCCTTCTGAATCTTTAGAAGTACCCTGGATACTATTGTCTAAGAAAATGAAAAAGCATCTGTCTTCCAGGCCTTCTTGCATGCAGTCCTGGAAAAGAATCTTGCCAGTTGATTGTTCAGACAGGAGGCAAAGAGGTCAGCTTAATGGACTCTCCACAGATGGATCAAATCTGGCTGGTCCTGCTGAGCTTGTCTGCCACACAATTTTGCTGTGATGGAATGTAGGATGCCTGTAGAGTGAGATTGTGCTGTGAAGCTATACTTCAAACTAACATGGCTAGTCTGCAAAGCGGGTATGATCTGGTTCCCCTTTTGCTTATTGATGTACCACTTGACTATGGTATTGTCTGTAACACTTGAAGAGGTCCTGGGGACCAAAGAAGATTCGGAGAGTTTAGTGTATTGATCGAGGCAGGCATGTCCTTGATATTTATTTGCTTGCATCTGTCCTTGGTGTCTCACACTCCCTGCACTTTTAGCGCCCCCCCCCCCAAAAAAAAAATCCCCAAGCAAATTATGAAGCAGCTGTGGAGATTGACTGTTTTAGACCAGGGGGTGCGAAAGACTTGGATTTAAGGATATCTGTTGTCTCCATCAAACGATTTATTTTCTGAAAAAAACAGCACAGTTGGTGTAAAAGTTAAGGTCTTTGCCTCTCATGCAATATGTACAAGATTTGATCCTCACCTTTGGCCAATACCTGTATGGAGTTTGCATGTTCTCCCTGTGTTTCTATGGGGTTCCTCCTACCTCCCAAAAAACATGTCGAGTGTTTTCACCTCAAACTCACCAAAGAATGGAGTTGTGGGCACCAGCACAGACTCTAGCGTCTAGAGGTAATGGACTAACTTCTTTGGGCATATACTTTGATGTGCAGTATCCTCAAGATAGGAGAACATGGATCACAGACTGCACACCTTGGCAAGGCTAGCCACTAGATGTTGTAAAAAGTGGCCCTAATTGATTCAGTTGTGTTGACTAATGCAGACAAATGAGCATGGTATTTGCTGGCGATAAATGGGTTGAGGACCCAGCCTACGCCGGCCAATGCTAATGAGAGTGTATGTGCCCCAATGACCTGCCATAAAACCCAGCAACCTTGGGTTAATAAGCTACTGGCCATCCAGTATCAAGTTACTCAGCTTGGGTTTCCTGGGATAGCTCTGTTTTTTTTTTTTTTTTTTTTTTTTTTTGTTTTTACCAGCAAACCTCTTTATTAAAATTTTACATGACTTAGGCAATCTTATATTTATATAAATGAAAAACAAACAACATGACACCACTTTAGTTGCAAACAGTATACATCACAGACACCACTGAAACAACTGTAGTTGCAAGCATTATACATCACTTATAATCTATCCAGTCATTGTCAGTTAAGCATTATATGGCTCATTCAAATCCTGCCTCTTAAAGCTCGTACCTGGGATAGCTCTGCTGAGCAAAAGCTGGACATAAAACCAATCAACTTGCCAAATATGAACCAAGAATTGTTGCACTCAGTGTAGATTCACTGATAGGATGTGGCTTGGAAGTGGATAGCATGATGGTAAGGGGGAGTGAAAGGGCAGTGCAGCAAAGCCACTTGGCTTCAGTTCCAGAGTCTACTATTGAGGAAGAGGACAGACTATAAATTATATGGGAATTGTAGTGAGGGAGAGGCTTCAGAAGACAGTGAAGAATGTCATCAGAATTAGTGATAGACTCATGGCAATCAGACTTCAGGGTAATGATAGAGCACTATTCATAATCACAGCTGTAAGCCCCACAGCAGGGCTGTGATAATCAGGAAAAGAGTGCATTCAGATAGGTCTATATTACGAGATTGAAAAGACGGGAGAGCGAATAATTTAAACATCGAAAGTGCCATAACTCGAATTGCTCTTACAGCCCCCGCTAATTATATACCAATTCCGAGATCGCACTACAGTGAGGAAAGGGAAATTTTTCCGATCTTTACTGTACCGTGATCTCACAAAAAGCACATTGATGAATGGCATTTCCGATGTTAAAGCCGATCGATCTCCAGCCTCTTCGATTTCGTGATAGGAACCCCATTCAGACAGCTGCAGGACCTACTAGATAAATCAGGACAACATGAATTAGCATGGATAGTGGATGACCTGAATGTACCTATCAGGAACACAGAACAGGATATCAGGACTGCCTGGGTCCACATGGGGGGGGGGCAACAGGAATAAAGAAGGAGAGGCCATTCTGGACTTCTGTCTGGCAAATGGCTTGACAGTAGCCAATACAAGATTTGGAAAGAGAGATAGTCACAAGATCACATACAAGAGTAACCAACATACAACTCAGGTAGAATTCCTCCTATTAAGGAAAAGGCATTAGAGTAGAATCAGTGATTGCAAAAATCATCCCCAGTGAAAGAGTCAGCCCACTGCATAAACCACTGGTTGCCACAATTAGCTGCAAGCAGTGGTCAGAGAAGGCTCTAAGGTCAACAGAGGCCAGGCCAAAGACCTGGAGGTTGACTGGAGAGAAAGTACAAGAGTTCAATGAAGTATTCAGGGCTGTAGCACTTCAGGAAGAAGACGAAATAAGTGGAGTTGGAGAAGAATGGTAGCACCTCAGACCTGCATGTGTGAGGAACAGAGAACAGGTATGTGGCCAAGCCAGGTACGGAAATAAGATGCATAAGGAAATCAGTGGTGCAATGCAGAGGCCTATGAAGTCATCAAAAGAAAGAAAGAGTGCAAGAAAAAGTGGCAGACAAGAAAAAACAACCAGGCTACAGTTTGGCTGACAAACAGGTTAAGAGAGGAATTGCAGTAGCAAAGAACAGTGTATCGGAGGCACTCTACCAGATTCTGCAAAGTGACTCAGTAGATGGCACAAAAAACTAAATCAGGTTCAAGGCAAAGACAGAAAGATAAAGAAGATAGTCAGACACCCTTCATAAGGGATGCCTGCAACAACCTGCTCACCAGTCCACATAACATTTAAAGGAGTTTTTCCAGTTTTTCCAGTAGCTTCTGAATGAAGAAAATCCCACAGAAGCTGTACTGCCCTAGATATAGTCTTCGATGAAAGAAGAGGAGCCTACCCTAGAAGACAAAAGAACAGCACTAAGGAAATTGAAGACAGTGAAAGTAGCAGGCTCAGGTGAGGTCACAGCAGATATAATAAAGATGCTGGGTTAGATAGAGGAGAAATGGCTTCAACATGTACTCATAGAAGTATACAGAAGAAGGTGTGTCCCACATGACTGGAGAAAAAGCACATTAGTGGTAGTGTACAAGAGAAAAGGGGATAATCACAACAGTGGGCAGTATAGATGTATCAAACTCCTATCACACCAAATAACAATTCTGGAGAAGGTGACTGACAAACAAATGCACAGAGTAGTAGAAAGTAAGATGGCAGATGAGCAGTTTGGATTGAGATCAGGATGTAGACAGTGACCTGATATTTGCAGAGACAGATAGTTGAGAAGAAGCTAAAGATGAAGAAGAAACACAGATAATTGAGAAGAAGCTAGAGATAAGGAATTCCTAGACTTGGAGAAAGCATATGACAAGGCCGCAAAAAGGCTGATTCAAGCAGTTCTGGGGTGGTTTAAAGTCCCAGAAACATTGGTAGAATTAGAACAGGCTATGTGCAAGGACCCAGTGACTCAATTATGAATGGTGTTCGGTCTCACAAACAGGTTCCCTGTGGGATTGCATCGTGGCTCAACTCTGATCACAGTGCTCTTCATACTGGTGATGGAGTACATTAGCCAACATGTTGGAAGGGACAGATCAACAAAGGTGCTGTATGTAGATGATTTGGCATTACAGGCAGACTCTGAGAAAGAACTTCAGTAACGGCTAGAGGAATGGAATGCAAAACTGAAGGCACATGAGATGAAACTAAGTACAGACAGGACAGTGGTAATGACAGCAAATGGGGAAACCAGAAGAAGCTGAGTATTGAGACATAAGGGAAGATAGTGGAACAGGTTAATAGCTTCAAATATCTCACAGGGGTGGTTGAAGAGAAAGAATATCTGAATGAGGAGGTCAAAGCTAGAATCATAGTAGCTGCAGCCAACTAGTACTGGAAGTCAGGGGTAGTGTATGACAAGAATGCAAAAAGAAGCTGAAAATAAAGGTGTGTACATAAGAGTGATGTGACCAGTACTACTGTATGGCACAAAAACTTGAGCAGTAAAGGCAGAGCAGTTGTGAAAGCTAGAGGTGATGAAGTGCCTGAAATAATGCACACCGTGGGACAGATGAAGAATTGAGCACATCAGAGCATGACAAACTAGCTCCAAAGAAAGGTGTAAGAGATCAGATTATGGTGGTTCGGGGACACGTGCAGAAAAGCAGAAGACAATCTGGTGAAGAAGACTTGGGGCAGATAAGAAGAAGACAAGAGGAAATGAGGGCATCCAGTAAAGAGATGGATGGACTGTGTGAGAGAAGACCCATGACAGTCAGGCATGAGTGTCGAAGAAGGTAGAAGAGTGACACTGAATAGAGAGAGAGAAAGATGGCGACAGTTGAAACTGCACCCAACCCCATGTAGAAAATGGGAAAAAGTGGAAAAATGGGGTTTAAAAAAGAAAGAGAGAGAATTTAATGATTTTAATTATTTCAGTTCTGCTTAAATATTTGAGTTGCTCTTAACGACCTGTGTGGTAATAATACTCTGTACTTTTCTGCTCTGTTCAATCTGTTTGAAATTTTAAGTTTGTTCTGACACCTTAGTCTTATATATTTATTAACAGTTATAGAAAGATTGTGTTTCTGTTATTCCACACTTCTTACTTACTTGTAAAGCTACCCATTTGTATTTTAAACACTGTTAGCCCATAGTCTTGTAGTTTAATTCACAGCTGTGGCAGAGCTATGTACTCATGCGAGATGCTGAGCCTTAATAATTTAGTATTACATTTTCTCCATAAACAGTGTTACTCGTGAATTTCTGCATGGTCTGGTAGCTTAAATTGTAGTGTCAATTGCGAGAGAACTGTTTCTGTGCTTTAGTGCTTTTAAATTCTATTATTTACCTGATTAAAGTTACATTCTGTCTGTGCTCCATCCCCTACTAACACAGTAAGCTGAAGATTCTGAAAGAGCTCCAATACATACCTCTCAACCTCTTAGTGCAAAATATCTGGACAACGCCTAAAATAATGGAGGGGGGCAGAGGTCCAAAAATAGGGACAGATTTTAAATATTGCTCTTATAAACTTGGAAAGTTGATAAAATAACAGGATTTGTGTTAGAATAAATTTTCTGAAGGATATGAAGTCTAAAACCCAAATATATTTCAATATTTTGTGACTTCAGTCCTGAGTGATTTGACAGGAAAACCACAAATTTTATGAGAAACAGATAAAAAATATGAGGCAAAAACCTGGACATTCTGGGAAAATCTGGACATTTGAAAGGTATGCTCCGATACTGCCTTTATTTGATTATATGCCTCTGTAGCTCTTTAGGCTAAAACTTCTGAAAAAGCTCCAGTATTGCCTTTATTTGACTATGCATCTCTAGCCAGTCTGGTTGTTTTTTCTCAACCTTCCCGCACTTCTTGCTGCTGTTGTTTTATAATAAGGCCTGCAGCCCTTATGATATTCTGATTTCCAAGTTCATCGCTTGCTATTAACTGTTGCAGAAGCTATTTATGAACTTTTCCTACTCATTGTTTCCGATAGATCCGTGATACCGAGTGCCCACCCAGCAAACCAGTGTTGCTCTTGAGTAAACTTTATATACTGTCTCCTGCTCATTCACCAGGAGTTCAGCAAAGCATGGCGTCAAGAAGTACTTTACTTGTATCCAGTGCCATTCAGGGAAAGTTAAGTACGTTTGACTCCTAAATTGTACTGAAGTTATTTTGAGCGATCCCTACTGTTTCCTTATTTTATGTACGCATTTCACTGATTTTTTTTTATTTTTAAAGAAAAAAATTCTCTTTCTTTCACTGTTTTTGCTGTAAGACTGTCTTGAAATTGCCTTCAGCAAGGGATTTCCAGCTAACTCTTTAATTGTTTTGTAATGGCATTGACTTGTGGGTCTTTTCTACTGTGTTTTTACATTAAGAGGAGTGCGTTTATTCATCTTGTGGCAGAAGGCGTTTGTCTGGTCTGAGTTGGGAAATACACAAAAGGACTCACAGTGTAGTCATTGTATTTGCCAGAGGGCTCATTAGTTAATTTTCTGTGCTGCTATAAATTTTGTGTGTTTGCATGGGATAGCTCTGCCCTGTTTGGTAGAAAATACCTAGAGAGAATAGTTCGTAAAACTATACCGCGTATAGCAGCAATATAGCACAAATACCTTGTGTGCCAACAAGCTTAGCCCATTTAATCGTGAGTCAAGTGCCAGTACCTTTAGGTGAATTTAGTATTGTACCACCAGAAAAACAAAAAGACAAACTCAAAAAGCTTGCCACCACTCACACGACCAAACCAGTGATATCCTCGAACTCAATAATCCAAATCGAGTAAGCATACAAATCACGCTGAACGCCAATAAACGAAATTGAAATATTTTAATTAAGCCAACCAACACAGTGTAGCTTTTCGTCAGCGCTCTGCACTAACTTCCTCAGAATTTAAAAACTCGCGCCATTGCAATAATTCCCTTAAAATAAAATCACTCAAAAACATATGATCAACACGCCCCCTTCATTCCACTAAATTTAAAGGTGCCAAGAACAAAAAACATCACTTAAACAATCAACAATAACTGCATTCAATCTGAAATAAAATGAAGAATCTTGAATAATGATAATGAATAGTGAATAAATAATAATTGAAATATATATATATATATATATATATATGTTTTAACAATACAATTAACTCACATTTAAGAACACATTATCTGTCCTATCTATAAATTAATATGAAAATTCAACAAGGCAATAAGAGTACCACAAAAAAGTAGTATATTAACTGCCAATACTAGAAGAAAATAAACAGGAGCAAAGAGGAACTAGAACTACCATACAAGATGATGTCCAATCCTCGACTAATAAGCCTTATCTCTCTAAGCTTCTCAATTTTAGAAAACAGCTAATAGATAATATACTGTTGAGGCCAGGGAAATGATAAGCCTCCAATTTTAGCTGCCACATTAGTTCCCTAAACTCCAGTCTCAAGGAATCCAGACCCCCCCTATTCTCAGTACATAATTGATCTATCACCGAGAAGGTGAACTCATGTCCAGGATTGTCTTGTATATGCTTCGCCAAGGCATTTTCCATCCTCTCTTTCTTTATGGCATACAAGTGCTCATACATCCGTTCTTGTAGCTTCCTGTCCATCTTGCCTATATAAAATACAGGACAAGACGAACATTGGGCCAAATAAACTACCTGGTTACTTGTGCAATTATATCTCCCTTTAATGAGAAACTTCTTGTCCCTTATCAAGAAGAATGTGCCTGCTTTGACAAATCTGTAATATTTGCACATGTTGCATTTGTACATCCCCGATCGTGAAGGTATAATCTTAAATTTCGTCTCCAAAATGTTCTTAATATTGGGACCTCTCCTGAAAGTGACTGTAGAATAGGGGTTCAACCCAGGCATCCCCATAAACTCCACTGATAACAAACGCCAATTCTTCTTGATAATCGACACTATCTCCTTTGCGTCCAAATTAAAAGAGATGATGAAATTACAATGAAACCTGTCACTACTGTGGTCGGGTCGGGAATGAACTATCGACTCTGGCTCAGAACAACCCAAAATGGGTTTAAAATAACCATTGGCCCTCTTACATTTAACCTCCAAACAAAGATCAGCAATGAGCTCCTCCGGATACCCTCTGCACAAGAAAAGGTTCGAAATGAACCTACACTCATCAAGGAAATCCCTTTCTTCAGATACCATTCTGGCTGCCCTAACCAGTTGGCCCTTCACTATGGCTCTCTTCTGGTGGGCGGGATGGTCACTGTCAAAATGTAAATAAGAGTTGGAAAATGTAGGCTTCCGATGAATTTTGCCTAAAAAACAACTCTTACCTCTATCCTTAACAAGTTTCACATCCAAGTAGGCTATCCTTTCTGATTCAAATGTTGAAGTAAATTTTAAAAAATCAGTTGACCTGTTGAAACTGTCAACCAGACAAAATGCCACCTCTTGGGTGCCCTTAAGGATGATAAAAATACCGTCCAAGAACCGTGTTGATCACATGTTTTTGAGTGATTTTATTTTAAGGGAATTATTGCAATGGCATGAATTTTTAAATTCTGAGGAAGTTGGTGCAGAGCGCCGATGAAAAGCTACACTGAGTTGTTTGGCTTAATTAAAATATTTCAATTTTGTTTATTGGCGTTCAGCGTGATTTGTATGCTTACTTGATTTGAATTATTGAGTCCGAGGATATCACTGGTTTGGTCGTGTGAGCGGTGGCAAGCTTTTGAATTTAGTATTGCGTAAACATTAAAGTTAGTAGAATTTAGTACTACTTAGCATAATCTTTTCTGATGAAGCCCCTTAATAACCTTCTAACTTGAATACACCACCCCCTTGTAGCTCACAAATCAAAGGACTGGACAGTATAGATAGTCAGTTTCTTAATGTCACTGTAGCCAGCTTGGAGGATATGGGCATCTGGGGACAATTTAGCAATTGCCTTATATTTACTGACAAACACTTAATCCTCAAAGAAGCAGATACAGTATGTGTGAGCTGTACTTACACAATGACACTGGAGGCTGAACTCTCGCATCCAAGCCCTTATCAGGTTGTTGAAACCACACACAACACACATACATAGACTAATATATTTTGAAGCACTTGTTAAAAACAGTCTCCCTAAACAACTAAGATTGACTGTACCAGCCCAAGTCAAAGATATGCCTCAGGAAGCCCAAAGGCACTCAGAAAGAACAACACCTAACACCACACATATTGTCATACTCACTGGAGCCCCAAACACTAGGGCCCTAAGGCAAGGAAACAACTTCCCAGGACTCTCATCATAGGGGACTCTATTATAAGATATACTGATGCCCCTCTAACCCAGCTGAACAAAGAGGAGATTACTGTTTGCTGCTTATCTGGAGCCAGAATCCATCAAATCACACACACACTCAAGTCATTACACTACAGGTACCAGTATGATTCTATCATAGTCCAATATAAAATGACCTAAGATGTACCTCTCTGAACAATATGAAGTGAGACATTATGGCTGTCTTTCTAAGGAAATACAGTATGTGTCAGCTTGGGAGGACATGATTAACGGCCATGTTGCTTTGTCAGGGATGGTCTGCACCTCACCTCTCTGGCTTTTGAATACTGGCTAAAAATTTATCCACCACAATAATGCCTTTTTTAAGCAATGCCTAATTGACAAGCCTACTGACATAGCAAAATGAACTCAACTGAATCTCAAGGTGTTACTGCTCAATGCCAGGAGCCTAAACAAAAAACGACATTCCCTCCAAGCCCTTCTCACTCTTGAGAATATAAACATCTTAGCAGTTACCAAGACATGGTTTAAAATAGTAGAGAATACCCCAGCAATGCAAGGATTCAGTGCCTTCCTCACTTTTAGACCAATAGCTGCACAATAAAGGGCTAAAAGAGGAGGAATCTCATTACACATCATTAACAAGGATACCTCTACGGTGGTCAAACAGAATGACGTACTGGAGTTCCTCCATGTGCAGATCATCACAGACAAAATCCCATACCATATCCTAACCAGCTATAGGTCACCTTCCATGTTCCAAAAAGTTCACAATGCATACTTGGTCCTACTGGAGACACTTACCTTCCAACCTAACACCCTACTCCTGGGAGACTTTATTTAACCATCTGTAGATTTGGACTCTTACATGGCCTGAAATCTACTGGCACAGAGATTCCTTAACTTCATAAATACAAACACCTTTGACCAAAGAGTGAATAAACCCACTAGAGGCTCCAATATACTGGACATCATATTCACAAATATGGGAGAACATTGCCCCCCCCCCCAAAATGTCTCATCCTCCCTGGTAAGATCCAACCATAAAGCTGCCTCCTTCAAAATCAAAATAAACTCCATAATCCCATTAAAACCAGTAACAGTTAGTAACTATTCCAAGGCAAATTACCTTGTATTAAGTGATGGATTGGCAAAATTCAATGCCCTCCAAACCCAGAGAACACAGTAACCTATGCTGAATTGTTCTCAGAAACTCTGTACAACCATGTCAATGGCTGCGAAGAGGCTGCCATACCTATCAGAAGTAAGCCCAGGAGCAAGCCTAGAAACAAATCACCCTGGTATCATCTCAAATTAAACAGGATATACAAGAAAAGGAAAAAATATAGTACAAAAATCAGGAAGGCTAATCCCCATAAATATATAAACTCTCTCTTCAA
Source organism: Protopterus annectens (assembly GCF_019279795.1). Lineage (NCBI taxonomy): Eukaryota > Metazoa > Chordata > Ceratodontiformes > Protopteridae > Protopterus > Protopterus annectens. Next base: position 88,780,021 of record NC_056748.1, read on the forward strand.
AGTAAATAGGCAACTAAGAGGGCTGATTAGGTCAAACAAGGCCAACAATGAGGTTAAGATTGCCTCCCAGGTGAGAGATAACATAAGGCCTTCTACAGCTATGTCAGAAACATCCAGGGCAGCACACAGCAATCTGCTGAAGTGGTGGTTAATGGTAGCACATTCACTTTGCTGACAATATAACAAACCTGTAAGCAGACAAATTTGTTTCCAACTTTAACCCCCTCTCACACCCAACCATCCCCTCAAAAATACTTTCAAACATAGCCCCTCCAGCTAGAACTAGGCAGCATGACTGGCTGCACTCACTAAATCCAAGAATACAGCCTCACTGGCCCCGATAACGTCCCAGGATGCCTCCTGAATAGTCTAAAATATGACTTATCAGAAGCCCTGGAGTCATTATTTGACCATAGTCGTAACACATGACTGGAGGACTGTAATGGTCATCCCCCTTCATAAGGGAGGACCTTCAACAGATCCTGGAAATTGAAGACCCGTTAATCTGACTAGTCTTATGTTCAAAGCCATGGAAAGAATTATCATGGAAATTATCAACAAGGATATAGAAGACATCCAGACAGTGGGTCCATCCCAGTTTGGCTTTGTCAAAGGAAGATAATGCTTACTGAATTAAGTGGACTTCTTTGAAAAGGTCACTAAGGCAATGGATGAAGGGGAAATGGTGCATATTGCTTACTTAGACCTGGCTAAAGCATTTGATACAATGCCCACTTGGGCATTGTCAACAAACTTATGGAACCAGGTGTAAACCCCTTTCTAACATGCTGGATAGCTAGCTAGCTGGCCCACTGATAGGACCCAGAAGGTTAGAATCGGTGAATCCACTTCCACAAAGAGGCTGGTCACCAGTGCAGTCTCCCAGTCCCCTAGTGCTCTGTGCTAAACCAACTTCTTTTTGACATCCACTTCTTAGATGTCAAAGCCAATGTTAAACACCTTTGGCTGACCAAATTCACAAATGATTGCAAACTGGGAGCAGTCAGTGAATTACCCCCAAGATGAGAACACCTTTCAGAAAGGTCTAATACAGAGAAACACTTAGTGCCAAAGCTATGGCTTGAAACTCATTACCAAGAAATGCATTATAGTACCTTTTGGGAAGTCTAGCAGCCTGGGTAACTATGTCATCAGTAAAACACCCTTAAAAATAGATTCACTAGTCAGAGATGTGAGAACTCATGTAGATCGTAACCTAGCCTTCAGCCAGCACATTTCCAAGGTAGTAAGAAAATCCTTCTATGTTGCTCAACTTATAAGCAAGGCATGGCATCTAGGTCCAGAAAGATCATCATACCACTGTGTTTGACCCTCATTACACCCATCATAGAGTACAACACCCCTTTGGTATATATCTGAGCAGATACAGATACATGCAGCAACTGGAACATCCACAAAGGTTTCTTACAAGAATCCAGGGAATAAACACATTGTCCCACACTGATCACCTCAAAGACCTGTCTCTTTACTCAGTCTCATATGGACTTCTAAAAGATGGTGCCTGCCTGGCATCCATGGCATCCACTGATCCTGTTTTAATGAACGTTTTGCACAGCCACAAAACAGGGCATTCCTGGACCCTGTTTTGATTAACCTTTTCTCATAGTTTTAAACAAATTTTTATTTCAAAAGGTTTCTAGATTAAAGTTCATATGGATTTTACCAGCAGCAGTTTGGTTCTTTGGTCCTTCCATTTGTGTTTTGATGAACATTTTGCACATCCACAAAACAAACAGCATCAGAACTACTAGATTAAAAGACCTAAATTTTGCTTGCAACATATGTTGAAGAGACAGATATGTTCTCATTCTCTGGAACAGGCTTCCTATCTATTTTTAAGCACAATTTAGACCTATGGATAGGTAATCAGAAATCTACCCTGGTCTGGCTGCTATGTCTGTCATGGACAGAGGCAGTCAGTAAATCATCACCTATATAAATCAAATCTGTGGGTGACATTTGGGTGGCACAGCTAGGCTTATAAAGGTTCTAGTGGTCACTAGTCTAGTGCACGCCTATGACCCTGTGATGATGATGATGGTGATGATGAAGATAATGATGGTGATGATGATGATGATGATAAGAATGATGATGGTGATGATGATGATGATGATGAAGATAATGATGGTGATAATGATGGTAATAATGATGGCGATGATAATGATGATGGAGATGAAGATAATGATGGTGATGATGGTGATGATGGTGATAATGATGAAGATAATGATGATGATGATGATGGTGATGATGATAGTGATGATGGTGATGATAATGATGATGATGATGGTGAGGATGATGATGATTAATGATGATGATGAAGATGATGATGATTGATGATGATGATGATTGATAATGATGATGATGATGATGGCGATTGATGATGATGATGATGATGGTGATGATAATGATGATTGATGATGATAATGATGATGATTGATGATGATGATGATGGTGATGATGATAATGATGATGATGATTGATGATGATGATGATGATTGATGATGATGATGATGATGGTGATGATGATAATGATGATGATGATTGATGATGATGATGATGATTATGATTAATGATGGTGATGATGGTGATGATGATGATGATTAATGATGGTGATGGTGATGATGATGATGGTGGTGATGATGATGATGATGGTGATGATGATGATGATGATGGTGATGGTGGTGATGATGATGATTGATGATGATGATGATAATTGATGATGATGATGATGATGATAATTGATGATGATGATTGATGATGATGATGATGAAGTCCCTGGGATTTGAAAGATAAAGGGTGTTGATGCTGGAGGCAAAGAGATTTCAGATATCACTGTATCTTTTTTCATTTGAATTCTTGTCAGGAGTATTGTGAGAATCACAGATGACATGAGACACAAAAATCCTAAAGTATTCCATCACAGGGACTGAAGTCTGAGTGGAAAACCTTAGAAAGAGATTTAGACAGAGATCTTGTCTCATGCTGAAGAAAAGCTGTTTGAATTGAGGTGTCTAGTAGACACCCTAGGAACACAATCCTGTGAGAAGAAGTCAAGAAAGATTTTTGAATGTTCTCTTGGATCTCTCACCCAAGAGAGAGATTCCTTATACTTTGAAAAAGACTGCAAAGATAAGGAAGTCCTCTAAATATGGAAAAAGTGGATCCTTATAGCCTGCAATGAGCTATAGCTGGAGTCAGACACTTTGTGAACACTCTTGCTGCAGTGGATCGTCCAAAGTGAAAGGAAGAGAACTGTTACTGTCATCGAAACACACAAAACCTTAAAACTTCACAGCCAGGTAACACTTCCAGATGTTTCTGCAGTTACATCCTACTGACACCAGTAGGTGTCAAATATTGCTTGTTCATATTTGCATTAATAATTCTAAAAACATACTACATACAAAGTATTAGAATATTTCATCTTAATGCTTACATAACAGCAAACATAAATGTATTGATATTTGATCTCTTCCTAGAGAGGTAAAGATAAATTAATTGTTGTTCCTATAGTATTTATTTACATTGCCATATATTTCATGTTTTTCTAAATACAGTGGCAACCAAGTAGCAAAGACAGAACTGCTTAGCCTCATATGAAAGCTCTCAGCTAGTTGAACAAAATGCTGTTGCCTGTATGTGTATAACTTGAGTGGTTGCTGAGAAAACTAAATTAAATATAAATTGTTTACAAAATATCACAAACTTAATAGTTAACTGTGTTTACTGTGACTTATAAAATCCAGTTTAAGACCTAACGCCTAAAGAGTACTACCAATATAAAAACAGATTGTGCTGAAGAGTTTGCCATTTGCACTTCTTTAGTAACCCTTATGGTTCCAGAGATATGAACATTTGTTTGAAATATGAGGAGGACATAATTTGATCCTATCAAAAATGCTAGACTCTTCCCTTTGGAAGTTACAGTACAAACTTCCAGAGTTCCATTGGAGGGAGGGAGTTAAGAAACATATGAAGTCTAGATGAATATGGATGTGATGGTAAGCAACTTTTAAGAGTAGTATTACAAGGAAACTTGAACGAGGACATGAGGAAGAAGCAGTAACAGGTTGTGAGGTGACATAATTTAAAATCTGGGCACTATCACAAACAGGTAGGAAACAACGATAGAGAACTGGTCTCCAAGTATTTTCTTTCTTTGGCACTAGGAGCATCCTTGAATAAAAATCCTTCCCCACCTGGGACGTAGGAAATGGTTGTATCACTCCTTAGGATAGCATGTGATGAACCAGCGGAAACAAAAGAGTTGGAATTGGAAGATGAGGAATGACCGCATGCAAAGGAGGAACGTCCTCCGACTGCCATCTGTAACCTTGATGAATGATGTCTAGAATGCCTTTGTCCCATAGTGCCTTTTAGGCAATGTCACAAGAACAACATTTCTGACGTAAAATACCCTCTAAAAACAACCTCAAAGTTATGCTGCTAAACACTAGCAGTCTAAACCAGAAACTGTACTCGTTGGAAGCAGTCCTGACACCTGGTTTTAGGGTATGAACAGCACCCCAGCTATACCAGGTTACATTTCCTTCCACATGTTCAGACCACAAACTGAAGGTGTGAGAACTAAAGGTGGTGGTGCATCAATATTCATTAAAGATAAATATACCTCTAGATTGGTTAAACAGCACGATTCCCTGGAATTACTTCAGATGCAGCTGACTGTAGGTAAGACCCCTCTTCAGATCATTGGCAGCTATAGGACCCCCTCCATGAATCAGGACATCCACTCAGCCTACTTTGATCTACTTGAATCAACTGAGATACAACCAAACACCCTGGTTTTGGGTGACTTTAATTACCCGTCCATAGACTGGGTAAATTATATGTGTTCTAACTGACTTGCTCAAAGGACTTCATTAACTCCAGTGCCCTGGACCAGCTGGTTGACACACCCATAAGGGGCTCAAACATCCTGGACCTGGTGCTCACCAACATGTGGGACCGCTGTACCTTCCCCAGTTTGTGGCCATCCGTAGGAGATCTGACCTCAAATCAGTCTCGCTGAAAATAGCTATAACACAAGCCCCCCCCCCACCCCACCCCTTTAGCAACAACTAAACTAAAAAACTTCTCCAAGGCCAATTACAACCTCTTACTTGACAGCATAAATAGCTTCCTAGCACCATCCTCCACTGATGGAACAGACACCTATGCTGAGTTATACACCCATGCTTTATACATGCAGCTGTACAATTGTATTGACCCTGCCATACCTGATAGAACCAAAGCAAGATCTTCAACGAAAAATAAACGTGCCTTGTGGTAACTGCCATTAATAGGCTATGCAATAGAAGAAAGAAACTGATGTCTAAGAGTAGGAAGGAATGGTCTCAAAACTGGAAACATTCCCTCTTCAACATAAACAAGCAAACAAGACTCCTAGTGAAGTCCTCCAAAGCTAAATGTGAATCCATATTAGCTTCCCTAATTAAGGATAACCACAAGGCATTCTTTAGTTACATCTGTAACCTTAAACATAAGGCCCAGATTTGCACTAAACTCGTAGTTCATGGTATTACATATATAGAACCTGGGGATATAGCAAACCTGCTAGCTGACAGGTTCAGTGAAAACTCCCCTGTCCCCACCACATATACCCCAAAGCATCCCTAACACCTGTCCCCCACCTAGTATCTCCAAGAAGCAGGCCTTAAATGGCTTCTCCATGGCCAAAAACACAGCCTGTATGGGACACACTACATCCTGGGCTGTGTTCTACATGGGTTAAAACAGAAATTGGCATCATCACTGAGCACACTTTTCAATCACAGCCTAAGCACTGGTTTTGTCCCAGTGGAATGGAAAACAGCTACCATCATCTGTTTGCACAAAGGGGGTGCATTCATGGACCCTGGTAACTATAGACCCATTAGTCTGACCAGCCTTATCTGCAAGGCCATGGAATGAATCACTATGGTCCTTATTAACAAAGATATAGGAAATCTCCAAACGCTCACCCCACTCAGTTTGGCTTTGTCAAGGGGAGATCATGGCTTTTAAACTTAGTGGACTTCTTTGAGACAGTCACCAAAGCCCTAGATGAGGGCAAATCGGTGCATACAGCCTACCTAGACTTAGCCAAGGCCTTTGACACAATTCCCACTCAGACATCATCGATAAACTCATCCAGCTTGGTTTCAACCCATATGTTGTCAGGTGGGTTGCAAACTGGCTCACTGATAGAAGTCAAAATAGGGGACTTCACTTGCTCCAGCAGACCTGCAGCCAGTGGAGTTCCACAGAGATCGGTTCTGGGGCTCCCTACTATTCGGAATCTACTTCTTTGAAGTACAGGCTAAAACTAAAGGACTATAGCTGACAAAGTTTGCTGATGACTGCAAACTGAGAGTGATCACTGAAATCCTTAGCAATGTCAACATCCTACAAGAAGGTCTTACACAGACTATTGACTGGTGCCAAAGTCGTGGTCTTAAACTTAATGCAAAAAATGATTGTCATCCCCTTTGGCAAGGGTGATGTTCCTGCAATGCCCTAAGCATACAGTCGGTGGTGAGAGATATGAGCACACAGGTTGACAGCAACCTTAACTTTGATCACCATATCTCCACAGTGGTAAGAAGAGCATTTTATATTGCTCATCTCATAAGTAAGGGCATTGCCTCCAGAAAAAAAGCGGTTATAACCACCTGTATTCCTCCGTCATCAGACCAATAATAGAGTGCAAATCTCCTTTTGGTATGTTCCTTTCCAAACACCCGCAGCAATTGAAGAGACCACAAAGTTTCCTTACAAAGAAAATTCAGGGTTTCCAAGATCTGCCTTATGTGGAGACTGACATCATTTTCACTTTACTCTGTGTAATACAGACTGCTCAGAGGCAACCTGTGCCTTGCATATACAGTAATCTCTGACCCAGTTTTAATGGAAATGCTGCACATTCGCAAGTCAAATAGCACAAGGGTCACTCACTCAAAGGACCTTAACCTGGCATGTGCCGTGAACAGAACTTGCTGGACAGACAGATTTGTCTCACAGAGGTTGCCCCTCTTTGGAACAAGCTTCCTATTCATGTTAAACAAAACTTCTCATTGGCCCTATTTATGTGTAATTTGGACGATTGAATGGGTATCTGGAAATTCACCCCAGGGGTTCCACCTTGGACAGGGGCAATAGATGCTGATTTTAGTGTCTTCTTGAACCAGACACCCTTGGGAACATGGGTTGAACTTGGCTAGGGCCCTGGGGTTGTTAGCCTAATAACGTCCTATGATTTTGTGATCCTATGAAACTGCAGAAAAGATATTACTCATACTTTCATAATTTGGCAGAACAAACTTTAACATATATTTGAGCCTGGTAATTCAAAATTCTGAAAATCAAAGTTGCAGAAGTATACACTTTGTTCCCATACCTATCAATAATGTTAAAATTTTATCAGAAAAAAAAGTAGAACTGGAATTAACTAAGTGCTTAGCAGCAGTAGGGTCATCTAAAGCTATAGCTGTTGAGTTAGGTTTGCGAATCATATATAACAACTTAAAAGAATGATGAACTTTATATATTCTATCTGCCTTTTTAGGGGCAGAAAAATTGCAGAGAGTAACATAAACATGCTCTAAAGCAGACAAGACAAAAGGAATGGGTGTAGGTTCTGGAAAATCCTTCTGTAACAACTCCTAGTATTTTCTGAGAGACTTGAAACCTCAGCGTTCTTCTACTGAAAAGATTGGCTTTCTAGCAATAGTCTCAGGGAAAGAAAATCCCTCACAGGGAGTATCAGAAACTGAGCTCTCCTCTGAATCTGTATCAGAAATCTTAGGCAAAAAAGCATGTATCTCTCCCTGTACATTCCCTTTCAGACCCTCTTTCTTTTCATAGGTTCATAGGTGTGTACTAGGCTAATGGCCCTGGAGCCTTTACAAGCCTAGCCCATAGAAGTGCCCTGGCATCATGCCGCCAGACATCAATTCCCAGTGCCTCTATCAAGTAGAGCCACTGGAGGGATCCCAGGCTGAACTTTCTATTACCCATCCACTCATCAAGATTTCACTTGAAGAGGAACAGCGAGGAGCTCTGCTCGACATACATGGGAAGTCTATTCCAGAGCATGGGCAGTCTCTAGGCGAGGAACCTGTCCCTCCAGCATGTTCTGTTGATTGTGGTAATGAGGTTGTGGTCTCTGGAGTGTGTGGTGCAGAGGGATTGGGATTTCTTCAGATGTAGCATTTCTAACAGAGCTAGGTCGGACATGGCTTTGTAAGTCAAGCAGAGATAGCCTCTAACTAGGTGATATGAGACAGAAAATAGCTGGAGTCTTCTGAGTCTGTCTGTGTAGGACGTGTTTAATGCCTAGGATCCTCTTTGTAAGGTACTTCTGTGGCCTCTCCAGCTGTTGCAGGTGTCTATTGAGGTAAGCGCCAAATGGGGCATTATACTCGATGATCGGTCTAATAAGGGAAGAGTAGACAGAGACGATAACCTATTTCTTCCTGGATGCAAAACTCTTAGTAATGAGATGGGCCACATAGAAAGACTTTCTAACCACAGTGGCAATGTGGTGGTTGAAGAAGAGGTTGCTGTCAACCTACATTCTCAGATCTCTTATAACACCTTAAGTGTTCAGTGGTCTCCCATAGATGTGTTAATTAGTGTGAACTGAGTTTTTACCAAAGAGGATGATGACACATTTTTTGGCATTAAGTTTAAAGCCATGGTTGTGACACCAGTCATTGGTCTCAGTGATGCCTTTCTGTAGGATGTTTGCATCACTTGGGGAGTTAATAATGACTCCCAGCTTGCAGTTGTCTGCAAACTTGGTCATCCAGAGTCCTTTTGTGTTAGCATGGACTTCTGAGAAGTAGATGCCGAACAGGAGAGGACTCAGGACCAATTTCTGTGGGACTCCACTTGTGAATGGTCAGCAGTCTGACTTGGAGTCCACTACTTTCACACTGTATGTTCTATCTGTGATCCAGTTTGCAACCCACCGAGTGATATAGGGGTTGATGCCTAGTTTGGTGAGTTTAAAAATAATTCCTGAGTGAGGAATGGTATCAAAGGCCTTGGCCAGATTGAGGTAGGCTGTATGCACTGCCTTACCTTCATTCACAGCCCTGGTGATTGACTCAAAGAAGTCAACCAGATTGAGCAGGCATGATCTCCCTTTCACAAAACCAAATTGCGTGGAGTCTAACCTTTGTTAATCAGGTCCATGATGATGTGCTCCATAGCTTTACATATCAGACTCTTCAGGCTAATGGGGCAATAATTCCCAAGGTCTGTAGTCACTCCCCCTTTATGGAAAGGGATGACTGTAGCAGTGCGCCATTTGGTAGGGACAAAGCCTGAGGTGAGGCTGTGGCTGAACAGGGCACACTGATGCGATTCCAGTTCACTTTGTAGTTCATGTAGAACACAGCCAGGGATATTATCGGGTCCCATGGAAGCTGTATTCTTGACCTTGAACAATGCAGCTTTAACCTGTGCTGCAGCAATGCTGGGTGCCTGGCATTCTTCTGGTATTGTCATTGGTCCTTTGGGGGGTTAAAGTTGGCACTTAATCTGTCAGCCAGTATAATGGCAATATCTGCTGGCTCAGTATAGGAGGTACCATTGTGCAGTAACTCAGAGCAAATCTGGGTATTGCCGTGGAGATTCTTGATATAACTATAGAAGGCTTTGAGATTGTTTTTAGTGTCTACCGCAATTCTGCCTTCAATAGCTGGCTTTGGAGGATTTGATGAGGGATCTCAACTTTTTGTTGAGGCTAATAAGGGAGTTTTTCCAGTCTTGGAACTTCACCTTTTTCTGCAACAGTTTCTTCTTTCTGTTGTAGAGTTTATTAATGGCAGGGGACCATCAGATTGGCTTCCTTTTTTTGGAGGAGAGCGTCTTGGTTCTGTCCTTGCATTTTTGTGCATTGGTGTATGATTCGGCAGTCATGCAGCTATTTTACATTGGCATGGGTGCCGTGAAGTTTGCCACCTCTGTTTTTAGTAGCCCAAAGTCAGCTTTGGAGAAGTTTTTCAAGGTGATTACCTTTGAGGGATTGTGTGTGCATGTGATGTGGATTTCCATGGTGATTAGTTTATGGCCGGATCTGACCAGGGAGGGATTGACTATTGGTGTAGAGCAACGGTCGCCCATGTTAGTAATAACCACGTCAAGTATGTTGTTTCCTCTAGTGGCGGGTCAGAATGAGCTGGTCCAGTGCATTGGAATTGATGAATTCAAGGAAGTGTTGGCCTAGTGTATTGGTGCTTGAGTAGTTTTCTCAGTTGATGGAGGGGTAGTTGAAGTATCCTAGTATGAGAGTGTTGGGTTGTATCTTGAGAGATTCTAGGGTGGTTAGGAATGTGGAGTAAGAGTCTAGGGACATGGTTAGGGACCTATAGTAGGCTCTGACCTGGATTGCCATCTTACCCAATGTTAGTTGTACCTGAAGTATCTCAGATGCATTATGATGGGCTTCTAGTCTGGTGGTGTACATATCCTTTATGAATATGGAGACACCACTGCCTTTGGTGCTTCCGTCCATGTTTCAGGGCCAAAAGGTGTGGAATGAGTTATAGCCTGGTAGTGCAGGGGTGCTTTCTGCCATTTTAAACCATGTCTCTGTTACAGCACAAATGTCGATGTTCTCTATTTTGAGGAGTGCTTCGAGGGAGTGCATCTTGAGATTTAGATTTCTAGTGTTGAGCAGCATGACTCTCAGATTGCATTTATTTATAGCTGTTATGGTGGTAATTTGGTCTTTGAACACTACCTGAAAAAGGCACTATAGGCATGGCAAGAGCCTTAGCCAGTACCCGGAAACCCAGGGCTGACAGATGGAGGCCATCTCTGGCAAAGCATTGAGGTCTGTCAATCATGTCATCCCAAGTAGACAGATACTGGAGCCCCTTAGAATGACACAGAAACTTAGCCAATTGTTGAAGTTTATCATTTTTTGTTTGTACTGTGGTATCATTCTGGGTGACGGTAGGATACTGCTCAGGGCTAGGGTCATACCTGCCTGGGCCACATAATCTAAGAGCTCCACCATGTCTCTTTTCATGTAGTCCATGTAGGTGCATCTCAGGTCATTCATACCCACATGGGCATTGACAGATTTATACTTGTACTTGTTGTGGAGTGACCTAAGTCCATGTGTCATGTGTTAGATTCTGGCACCAGATAGACAGCTGAATGTTACCTTCTCTTTATTCAACCTAGAGAGTGGGGCATCTGTGTGCCTCACTATTGAGTCACCTATGATTAGTATATTGGGCAAGGTGTTTAGCCTTAGGGGCTTAGGTTGAGGGGCACACTATGGAGGTGAGCTATGTGTCATGTGGTTTGTGCTGTGTTGTGGTGGTTGAGTACATTTCTGTCTTGCAGATCTCTGCTGTTTGGGTAAATTTCTATAGAGAGCCTCCACAAAGGTGGGTGTGTGGTTTGTGTTTTTATGTGACAGCTGTGATGGTGGGTGTTCTGGAGGGCTATGTGTTCCATGTGGTGTGGTGCAGGTGTTGACCTTCTCCTCTTGACCGGCTAGTCCAGTCTTGGCTGGAGAGTGCATAGCTTCTAATTTGGTGATATAAGTGCAGCTCTCACAAGTATGAGTGTTGGGAGGTAAGAGGAGAGGGTTGTCTGTGTAAATGAGGCAGTTGCTACACTGCCTCAGAATGCCCAAATGCACCAGGTTAGTAGGAGAAAGCCCAGGGAACTGCCCTTTAATCATGCCAGGTGGAGTGGTTGTAACTACGAAGTACTGGAGTTATTTCCACAAGTGCAGAAAGCAGTAAATTAGGAAAAAACAAAATTGAGGCACTTACAGTATCAGAAAACAATGCCAGGGGGGGCTATCTGTGTTACTAATGGCAGCTGTTTTGCTAAACATAATAATTCAATCAAGCAAAAATTAAGACAGCGTAGAACTCTGAACAGTTAAAAAGTGCCAAAAAATATACTTATCTATATTTCCAGATTGTTTGAGAAGCACAAGCAGTCAGAACACAAGGAGATTCTAACAATGGTATGCAGGACTTTATGGAGAGAAGGTTTTGTTAAGGGTTTGTCCACAAGAGTGTAGACCACAAGAACCTTCTTAAATGTAAAGAAACTCACCTAAAGCACAAGTGCTAGGACCAAAGCTTACAATAACAGATAAATTTAATTAGGCTACTAACAAGTAGTATTAAATGCAGCAGAATAAACGCACTCAAACACTTAAGAGCTCACAGCAAAGATAAGGTAAACACAATTACAGTAAAAGCAGATGAATAAAGTGCACAGTTTGTTTTTAAAGTGGAGAGGGAGGAAACAGAAGTGTTCAAAGTCAAATAAGCAAGAGGGTAGTCCTACCCAAATAATCTCACTGCACTATGTTGAGTGATCAAATGAGACTGGACCAAGATCAGATTTACAGCAGGGGTGGGCAAATCCAAACCCACCAAGTTTAAGACTACAAGAACACTTGGGAGGAAGTGCAGAAAAAAAAACAGTGCAGACAACAATAAAGGACAGAAACAATACAGCAAATATATAAATAATAAAGCAAATATATAAACACAGCACATTGCAAACGGAGTGGCAAAAATTGTACTTATCAGTTTGGAATATCAGATGGGAAAAGATTCCAATTCTGCTCACAGTTAGGAGACTTTAGCTCTCTGCTATATCAGCTCTGCACAGATTCACAGAAATGCAGTTTGTAATGGAAGTACAACACAGAAAATACACCTCAGGCAATGACTAACAGCTAAGATGGGCTGTCTCAATAACCCCCACCTGAAACTAGCTTCTGAGCTACCCTGAGAAACAGTGTTGCCAATTTAGCACTTTTCAATCTAAATCTAGCACTTCTTTGAACTTTATAGTGTGAAAGTGTGAATATTTGGTCCCTAGTGCCTAGTGCGAAATCTAGCGCGTTTACTAAAAGCAGGACTTGACTGTGGCCATTAAGTCCTGCACAGTCAGGTGGTGCAGTGTTTAATTATTACTGTCAGCAAGCAGCCTGTACCCATGGGCCATGAGCTGATTGGTTAAAATTTGGGCGCATTTGTTCTTGGGAGGATTCAACCCTCGTTCGTACTCAGGTCACTCTTCTTTTGAAAAGCGAGAACAGAAAGGTTATAGATTGGGATTGTCGTAGAGCACCAGTCTTAGTTTTTCTTCTTTTTGATTGAAATTGGACAGCTAATGCATCTCAAACTTTAGATTATAAAGAAGAGGTGCTGTATAGCAGTCTGTTGAGGGGAGCAAGGAAATAGAAAATAAGGGTGGGACGGCTAGTACAATTCACCTTAAATTATTTTGCTATTGCTAGGTGCCAGTTTTATTAATTTACTTAAGTTTTGCTCGGAAGCTGAAGTTCAGGGAAATGTTAGTATATTATTACTGGTGTGTAGTGTTCCTGTTTCAGCTTTGTGTGTGACTTGTGCGATTAAAACATAAACTGAACGAAGATTTGAATTCACAGACATAAATTTAATAGCCCATTTGAAGAGTGTTTCTTTTTTGGCAGCTGTTATGCTAAACATAATATAATCTTGTCTTTTATTTTAACCTTGGTGTTAAACAAATATTTTTGGCAAACTGTCAACGCTTGAGGTTGCAAAATAATTTAAGGCGAATTGTATTAGGTGTAAAATTTTCTTCTCCATTCAGTTGTACAGTCTTAATGATGGTGAAATTTAATTTAGGGATTGCTATAAGATTGCTACGCAGGAAACAGTGTGTTGATGTTGTCTCCAAGTGACGTGCTGGACCTTGGTGTTATGGGCAACTTGCATAATTGCTTTATGGTCTGTGATGGTAACACGACTATTTGTTGTTTAAATTGTTACTATAATATTTGGTTATGTCAGAAGAGTTGTTTTGGAGGTTAAGAATTTTTCTTAAGAAATTGATACACCTTACCTCTCAACTGTCCAGATTTTCACCGAATATCCAGGTTTTTGACCTACATTGTTGAGCTATTCCACATAAAAGACAATGTTTTCCAGCAAATAACCAAGGATTTAAATTACTAAATAATGACATACATTTCATTTTTAGACTTCATAGCCTTCAGAAAATGCATGCTATTGCAAGACCTATTATTCTAAGAACCTTATAAGAGCAATGCTTAAACTTTGTCCTGATTTTTGGCCTTCGTCCTCCCATTATTTTTGCTTTTCTCCAGATTTCTTACACAGAGAATTTGAGAGGTATGCCACCTTGCATAAAGTGGTTGAAAAAAACTGGTGTTGATTAAACTGTGCCATTAAAATGTAGAGGCAGGTGTGTTATGAGAACACAGTAATAGAGGGTGTCGTGTACATAATGATATTTTCCAAGTTGTTTGGGTGTGTCTGGAAGAATTTTTGAAAAAAGACACTTGACAAGCTGCATCAGCTCCACAGTTTTCCCATGCTTTGCAAATTGATTAGCTGGTGTTGCTGGTTACTTCAGGTGTGTGTGTGTTTGCTTTATTCTTAACTTATTAATAAACGTTTAGTTTTTAGTACTTGTTGCCTCACCAAAACATGGCAAATAGCATCTACTTATCACATCACAGATACAGTGATGTGCTAATAGTTCTACATTGCCAGGGACAAGATTTTTATAAAGTGTTTGTATAAATTAGGCAAACATAGGATGGGACTACAGCATATAACCTATAACCAATTAGCTACCAATAGGAGTAGATTTGAAGGACAGGTATGAAAGATGAGATTCATCCTATTGTAGCTTGGAAGAACAGCCTAGGGCATTTATGACCTCAGCTCAAGTTAATTAACAATGATCTCTGTGTTAAAGCAGATAAATACAGCATGCCATGTTGGTTTTAGATCTGATGAAGCTCTTTTAACAGTGAAGCAGCTCATCTATTGTTTTTTCAATAAAGACGTTTTGATTTCTAAAGAAGTTATAATTACTTGATTATTCTCATGTCTCCATTGAGCTTGTCTACACTGCATAGTTATTGTTTTCTTATTTTTAGGGATTCTCAGCCAACAGCTTTGTTGCTCACAAGTACCAGTTTCCTCTACAGTCTCTTGTTTTTCCTTATTTTTTATTGACATTTGATTACCGGAAAAGTCCAGATGGGCAGAAACACATTTTCAGCGGTGACCCAGGGAGAAAAGCTCCAAATTATTACAAAACATTTTAAGAACAATAATTTTACAATCTTCAAAAATAAAACAAAAACATCTGCATTTCAAATAATTATAACATATTAGACATAACATAAAATCATTGGTTAAGAATCGATACAAGTTATATGGTAATCATTTAATATTTAGAGAAATTTTAGACAGTTTGTAAAGAAAATAAAGGTAAGTTAGTCTAATGCAAACAGGAATTGTAATATGAAGTGAGGAAAGCACAGGCTTATGGTATATTTAGAGAGAAAGTCAGAGAAGGGTATTTGATAGAAGTAAGGAAGGAAGTGAAGAAGGGAGAGTAAGGAGGAGGTATACGGAGTGAAAAGGTACTTGTTCACATTTAGGGATATCATTTATCCTGGTTTTGAGCAACAACAGAGCCAGAATTAAGCTAGGAAGTCTTTCTGAGTGATTTTGATAAATGGGAGGGAGGGTATTGATCTGATGAATACAGGTAAGGAGTTCCAGGCCTTAGCAACATTGTACAAGTACAGACAGTGCCCAGCAGATTTGATAGGTTTGTAGACAGACAGGAGTTTTTGGTTACTGGGTCGCAATGACCAACTGGGAACATAGGTTATAGTAAGGCCCCATATACCTTTGGTTTTAGCAAATAAAGTGGCAAACCATAAAGAACGTGTAGGAGGTAAGGCCATGAATGTTGTGGTTTGTAGTTTGTATTACATCCTTTGAACAGGCATGCTGTTTCACATAACAAAATGGTTGAAGACGGAGGGCACACATTTTCATAGTAAGTTATAAGTGACAGTGCCAGCAGCATATCATTTTAGTAAGAGGTGAGTGGTTTAGCTGAAATCCTTTCATAACAAATTATGGGGGTGAAACTTAGTGTACCTGTAGCATCGCTGGGAGTGTTCAAGTATGTATTGCCTATTAATGTTTTAAAGCAAAGTTTTTACTGACCCTTCTGTAGTATATTAGTTACATTTTACAAGATTGTGTTCTAGTTGGTACTTTGCTGTTCTGAGTAATTTGAAATATGGTTTCAGCTGGTGTACTTTCCAGTTTAAGCTCCGGCTAAATATGACTTAATCATTTAGGTAGACATTTTTCAGCATTATTTGCTGCTGGAGTTATTACAGTTTTAATTTCTTTCTGAATTCTGTATGTTAGTGCTTCAGATGTAATTGGACAGCTGGTTATTGTGTACTGTTAATATATCCCCACCATGCACTGTAGCAAACCCTGCCCACATCGCAGCTAACTGGACCTACAGGAATACTGCCAATGGCAGTGAATCATGCTACATGAGCGTACTCCTATGCATGTCAGTAGTGCTCTTACTGGATATTTCAGTCAGTTGTAACTCCCACAGTGTGGATATTGTGCATATTTTCTCAACAGACTGTTGTGAGTGGTTTGGGAGGGAGGGGCCGGGGGAGGTGCTGAGGGGGGAGGGTCACAAAATCTAGCGCATTTTCGTCTCTGACAGTTGGCAACATTGCTGAGAAACAAAGTGCAGACAACAACAAAGGACAGAAACAATACAGCAAATATATAAATAATAAAGCAAATATATAATACAGCACAGTGCAAACTGAGTGGCAAAACATGTACTTTTCAGTTCTGAATATCAGATGGGAAAACCAAGGCTCACTCCTCTAAGTAAAGGAAACCAGTTTGGTGGACCCCTGGAATAAATAGGCTATACAATAGAAGGAGGAAACTAGTTCGAAAAAAAGCAAATCTCAAAAAGGAAAGACATCCCTGATCAGTATCAGTAAATAAGTAAAACTAAGGTCCCTCATGAAATCATCCAAGGCTAACTTCGAAAGAAAAATAGCCAAGGATTCAAAATATAACCACAAAGCCTTCTTTAGCTATGTTAAGAATCTAAGTGACAACTCACAGATATGCACTGAACTAGTGCAAAATAGCACAAAATATACTGAACCTACTGATACTGCCAACATCCTGGCAGATAGATTCAGTGCAAACTTCACCCCCCTCTCACCTCCAAAAGGGCCCACAACAATACTGGAAAAGTGTAGTGCCCCAAAAATCACAGATGCACAGGTGAAAACAGCCCTTTCAAAAGCCAAAAACACAGCATCAGAGGGACCAGATGGTGTCCCAGGCTGCGTCTTGCATGAACTACACAACAAACTAACCCCCACCTAAACATGCTGTTCAACCTCAGCCTCTCCACAGGTACGTGCCCATAGAATGGTGCACAGCAATGGTTATTCCTCTCCACAAAGGAGGGGCCACATCTGACCCTTGTAACTATTGCCCAATAAGCCTGACTAGCCTGGTCTGCAAGGCTATGGAGCACATCACCATGGAACTCATTAACAAAGACATTGGGAACCTCCAAACACTTGACCTGACCCAGTTTGGCTTTGTTAAGGGCAGATCATGCCTACTAAACCAAGTTGACTTCTTCGAGACAGTCACCAAGGCCATAGACGAGGGAAAGGTGGTTCACACAGCCTACCTTGACCTCGCCAAGGATTTCAACACCATTCCCCACTTGGGTATTACAGAAAAACTCACCAGCCTGAACATAAACACTTACATCATGAGAAGGGTTGCCAACTGGCTTACAGACAGAACTCACACGGTAAGAATAGTGGGCTCCAGGTCCAACTCTAAACCAGTCACAAGTGGTGTCCCACAAGGCTCGGTCCTGGGACCCCTACTGTTCGGCATATACTTCTCAGACATACAGGCAAACACAGGAGGGCTATGGCTAACCAAGTTTGCCAATAACTGCAAACTGGGAGCGATAACTGACTCTTCGGCTGACACGGACATCCTCCAAAAGGGCCTTACTGAGACGGACACCTGGTGTCAAAGTCATGGCCTCAAGCTAAATGCCAAAAAATGCATAGTCATCCCATTTGGGAAAAACAAAACACCCACGAATTACCACATAGGTGGCAACCCCCTTAATACAGAAGAGGTAATAAGAGATCTGGGGACCCATGTAGATAGTAATCTCTCCTTTGACAATCATATTGCCAAAGCAGTTAGGAAATCCTTCTATGTGGCCCATCTAATTACTAAAGGGTTCGCATCTAGAAATAAAGAGGTTATAGTGCCCCTCTACTCGTCACTCATTAGACCCATCATAGAATACAATACCCCATTTGGGATGTACCTCACAAGACACTTCCAACAGCTGGAAAAACCACAAAAGTACCTCACCAAGAGGATTACTGGTCTCAAACATATGTCCTATGCAGCCCAACTGAAAAAACTCCGGCTGTACTCAGTGGCATATCGCTTACTCAGAGGTGATCTCTGCCTGACTTACCAAGCCATGTCCAACTCAGAATTGATGGACATGCTCCACCTAAAGAAATCCAAGTCACTATGAGTCACGCATTGTAGTGAGCTAAACCTCGCCACAACAATAAATAGAACATGCTGGAGGGATAGATTCCTGTCACAGAGACTCCCCATGAGACTCCCCATGCTTTGGAACAAAATTCCAAATTACATCAGGCAGAGCCCCTCACTAACACCATTCAAGAGAAACCTTGACGAGTGGATGGGTAACAGAAAATACACCCCTGGGATCACTTCATTGGCTCTGCTTGACAGAGGATTAGTTAATTAATCAATGGGGCGGCGAAAGCCAACACACTCTCACTAGGCTTATAAATGCCCTCAGGCAGATAGCCTAGTACCTACCTATGAACCTATGAACCTAAAAGATTCCAACTCTACTTACAGTAAGGAGAATTTAGCTCTCTGCTGTATCAGCTCTGCACAAATTTACAGAAATGCAGTTTGTAATGGAAGTACAACACAGAAAATACACTTCAGGCAATGACTAACAGCTAAGATGGGTTGGCTCAACAACCCCCACCTGAAACTAGCTTCTGAGCTACCCTGAGAAACAAAGTGCAGACAACAGCAAAGGACAGAAACAATACAGCAAATATATAAATAATAAACCAAATATATAAATACAGCACAGTGTAAAACGTGTAGCTATCAGTTTGGAATATCAGATGGGAAAAGATTCCAACTCTGCTCACAGTCAGGAGAACTTAGACTACTTTAAAAGAAGGATAAATAGCCTGAATTAAACCCTGAGCCAGATCCAGTAAGCTAATCCTATCAAAAAAAAATTGAGGATGACTATATAGATGTGCTTGTTTTTCTTTTTCTTTTTGATAGGAAAATGGGGCTAATCTGTTACTAATAGCAGTGGCAGCTTCTCCAGGGGGGCTAATTTGTTACTAATAGCAGTGGCAGCTTCTCCAGGGGGGCTAATCTGTTACTAATAGCAGTGACAGCTTCTCCAGGGGGGCTATCTGTGTTACTAATAGCAGTGGCAGCTTCTCCAGGGGGGCTAATCTGTTACTAATAGCAGTGACAGCTTCTCCAGGGGGGCTAATCTGTTACTAATAAAAGTGACAGCTTATCCAGGGGTGCTATCTGTGTTACTAATAGCAGTGACAGCTTCTCCAGGGGGGGCTATCTGTGTTACTAATAGCAGTGACAGCTTCTCCAGGGGGGCTATCTGTGTTACTAATAGCAGTGACAGCTTCTCCAGGGGCTATCTGTATTACTAATAGCAGTGGCAGCTTCTCCAGGGGGGCTATCTGTGTTACTAATAGCAGTGACAGCTTCTCCAGGGGGGCTATCTGTGTTACTAATAGCAGTGACAGCTTCTCCAGGGGGGCTATCTGTGTTACTAATAGCAGTGACAGCTTCTCCAGGGGGGGCTATCTGTGTTACTAATAGCAGTTACAGCTTCTCCAGGGGCCATCTGTGTTACTAATAGCAGTGACAGCTTCTCCAGGGGCTATCTGTGTTACTAATAGCAGTGACAGCTTCTCCAGTGGGGCTATCTGTGTTACTAATAGCAGTGGCAGCTTCTCCAGGGGGGCTCTCCATGTTACTAATAGCAGTGACAGCTTCTCCTGGGGGGCTATCTGTGTTACTAATAGCAGTGACAGCTTCTCCAGGGGGGCTAATCTGTTACTAATAGCAGTGACAGCTTCTCCAGGGGGGCACTCCGTGTTACTAATAGCAGTTACAGCTTCTCCAGGGGCTATCTGTGTTACTAATAGCAGTTCCAGCTTCTCGAGGGGGGCAATCTGTGTTACTAATAGCAGTTACAGCTTCTCCGGGGGGGCTATCTGTGTTACTAATAGCAGTGGCAGCTTCTGCAGGGGGGGGGCTATCTGTGTTACTAATAGCAGTGGCAGCTTCTGCAGGGGGGGCTATCTGTGTTACTAATAGCAGTGACAGCTTCTCCAGGGGGGCTATCTGTGTTACTAATAGCAGTGACAGCTTCTCCAGGGGGGCTATCTGTGTTACTAATAGCAGTGGCAGCTTCTGCAGGGGGGGGGCTATCTGTGTTACTAATAGCAGTGACAGCTTCTCCAGGGGGGCTATCTGTGTTACTAATAGCAGTTACAGCTTCTCCAGGGGGGGCTATCTGTGTTACTAATAGCAGTGGCAGCTTCTGCAGGGGGGGGCTATCTGTGTTACTAATAGCAGTGATAGCTTTGCCAGGAATGGGCATAGCATTCTGACATAACAGGGAAGACTTCTCTGTTCCCTCTTCCAGGACCAACAAAAGTGGCTCTTCCTTGACTAATGGAGGACCCCAACAGCCACAGAGGTCATAGTAGGCCCTTGGCCTATAGTGGATGTAGGTGCAGGGTAAAAGTTGAGTGGATTGAGTTACAACAAATAGCCACAGCTGAATCACCCACCCATGGCTGCGGCAATTTGATAGCCTGCTGTGGTGTCAAAGGCTGTTTGCTTAAATTTTTCTTTTTGTGGCTGGAAGAAGGATCGACCATGGGAATGGTAGTCTGTTCCATGCTCAAGATGAAAAAGGTGAATCTTTCCTAGGGAAGACGAGCAAAAATTATTGGTAAACAACACCAGTCTGTGAAAGATACATTTTTGACAGAAAAACACAATAAAAGCACTTTAAAAACACTATGCCAGTCCCACAAAAGTAAAATAAACACCATTTCTCACAAAAAATATGGCATCAGTTACTTTACACCACTTTTAAACTGACAAAAAGAAATGAGTGCCCTGTTTAAAAGAATGTTACACTCTAGAGGCAGTCCAGTAAAACACAAATCTCCGCCCTTTACAGTAACTATATTGAAGGGGGAAGTACTAAAACACCAACAAAATTAAGAAAATGAAAGTTTTTTTCCTCCAAAAGGAACTGAAATGCTCAGCAAAGTAAAGCAGAAGCTGACTGTCGATCCTCCAAAGCTTCAGAAGAGCATACTCTTCAGTGGAAGTAAAGCTCTAGAGGGCTTCACATCTAAACTCTTCTTTTAGCCAGCTCAGTTTGAGCTACCTGACAGTTTGGGTGCATGGAAGGTTCCCTGAAGCTTTGGAAGCTGGCAGGCTATTATATCCCTGGCAGGATATAACCCATATAGCTAAGACTACTGCAGCAGTGATCAATATGATGAAAATCTGGAGAAGGCACTCTCCTACTGTTTAATGAAGAACTGTCCCTCATAGCCAAAAACTCCTCCACTAATAATAGGGATCCCAAATATCTCATAACTAAGATTTCCCTCCAAATAACAACATCCTTTGCACAGAAACGTGCCTTCCTCTCCCTGCCATGTGACCATTTCAAATAAGAAGTTATGTACTCACCATAAAGTTCCATGTTTGTTGTCCATCTCACCTTCATTCTATGCTGGTTGGGTTCAGAACTGAGCATCGGTTCTGACTCTGCCTAATTCAAAAGCTTGAGAGCTTCCACTGGCTCGAGGCTATACCCTATCCCATGATGCTCAGGGAAGACTACCCAGATCTTGTTTGTAAGTGAAAGCACTAATATTTTATATGTACAGAAACAAAGTTGTCTAGATAAGATTCAGAAAGGATTCAGAGACTCCATAATCCAATTATAAATAGCATTATCTGACTGATCCTCCAGGAGTGAAGGAGGGGGATGAAAGGTGGGACACAAGAATGAAGATGAGACGGACAACAAACATGGAACATTCTGGTGAGTACATAACTTCTTAATGTTATGTTGTCCTATCCCGCCTTCATTCTATGCTGGTTGGGAAAGCATCCCTAGCACCTTCTTTCTTGGGTGGCTCAAGAGAGAAAACTCTAAAGAATGGTGGACCCAAATGAGGCCCTGTTCCAAGAGGCCATGTCTATTTTGTAATGAGTAATAAAGGTATGAGGCCTTACCCATGTAACTGCTGCACTAATGGAATCCAACGGGAGTCTGGCCTGGAAGGCAGAGGAAGTTGCAACTGCTCTTGTGGAATGGCCCGTCACTTTGCCTGGTAATTGTTTTTTATTTTGTGAGCTGTATGTGTAGGAAATACAATCTGTGAGCCATTTTGAAAGTGTTACTTTTGACACTGGCAATCCTTTCTTTTTGTCAGAAAAGGACACAAAAAGTTGGTTTGATTTTCTGACATCTTTAGTTCTATGCATGTAGAAGTGCAGTTGTCTATGTACGTCCAACTGGTGTAATTTATATACTGCCCTGTTGCCATAGCTTGGGAAGAAGACTGGTAATTCAATAGATTGATTTAGATTGCTCTCTGAGCACACTTTTGGTAGAAAGGAAGTTTTAGTATAATAATTGATAATAATCAAAATCTACTAGAGGTTCACAAACCAAATCATCCCCCAGGCAAAAACCCCCTTTCCTTCAGCCTTGCTCGCCTCTGGAACTCCCTACCACCAAACATCCGCACTACTTCCAACCACTCTGCCTTCAAGAAGTCACTTTTCTTACACCTAGCATCTCAATGGGAATGCTCTTGTACCCACCCCACATAACCAACCCTACCTTCCCTGTACTAGCACTCCACTCTAATTATCCACTATGTCTGTTCATTAAAATGCATTTATGTTTTTTGCTTTTATTCCCTCATTGCCTGTACCAAGATGGTCACTGTCAAATGTTAATTACATTTATGTTTTGTTTTTGTTCTTTTATGGTATGTACCTTTATATTTACTGTAATGTACATTTTTCTTTTTGGAGCTCATACTCCCTCATTGCATGTGCCTATATATTTACTGTAATGTACATTTATTTTTCTTTTTGGAGCTTTTCTCCCCAGGACTCCATTGAAAACGGGTTCTTCAATGGCCCAATGGACTATCCTGGTAAACCAACTGCAATAAATAAATAAATAAATAAAATAGTACGTAAGGAGACTCTATCTTTATGGAAAATTATGTAAGGAGGACATATAGATAGTGCTTGGAGTTCAGATACTCATAATGGCCACTAAGAAAACTGTCTTACATGACAAAAACTTTATGTCACATGATGATGCATGTTCAGAGGGGGGCATAATCAAAAGGGAAAGAACAAAATTTAGGTCCCATGGAGCTGGAGGTTCTTTTATTGGAGGTCTTAACAAAAAGGTTCTTTTTAGGAAGGCTTTACAAAGTCTGTGGGACATGATTCTCAGTCCCATTTTCTCAATATGAAAACTGGATATAGCAGCTAATTGAACTCTGATTGTAGCCACTGCCACACCCTCATTAAAAAGCTTAGCAAGAAATTCTAGCACTGCTTTGATGGGGGCCGTAAAAGGATCTATGTTATTTTTGGAGGCCCAGTGTGAGAATCTTTTCCATTTTTCTGGTAGATGGCTTATGTGAAGAAATCAGTATGTGTCTGACTTCCAGGGAGATGTCATGGAGCCTGGCTATTTGTGGAACTGGAGCAGCCAAGCTGTCAATTTTAGGGTCTGGATCGATGGATGGAATGTCCCTGATGAGTGGGTCAGAAGATCTGGAACTGGGTCCAGGATCCACGGTTCCTCCTAGAGATGGGTCCATAGAAAGGGAAAACAAATTTCCAGAGGCCAGTGAGGTACAATGAGGATCTCTGTGCTTTTCAGCATGTTGGCTTTCTGAAGGACCTTCAGTTTTAGGGGAAAGGGAGGGAAGGCATGAAGTAGCCCCGGGGCCGATCGTGTATGAGCGCATCCCTGGGTGGAACCAGGGCAAAGTAGCTGCTGCATTTGGAGTTCATGGGCATGGCAAAAAGGTCGCAGCAGGGCTGGCCCCATTTGAGGAAAATATCCTCTGCAACTACTTGCTTTAGGAATCACTTGTGAGGTATCAGAATATCTCTGCTAAGTTTGTCTGCTATCATGTTACATTTCCCTGGGATGTGCGTTGCTGTCAGAAAACATTGAACAGAGACTGCCCATTGCCATACTCTTTGTGCCTCTCGAAGGGGGTAGGATTTGGTTCCTTCTTGTTTGTTTATGACACTACTGACATATTGTCTATCTGAATTACAGTAATTCCTATTGGGAGAGAGTCCTGGAATGCTTGCAACGCATACAGCACCGCTCTCATCTCTAGGACCTTGCTATGCAAGTGGTTGTCGTGATCCTGCCAGGTGCCTTAGACAGTCTTTTCCAGATAATGCCCCACCCACCCTATCTGGGAGGCATCCGTAGTCACTGGGGCTATAGGTTGAGGAAAGACAAACAGTTGGCCCATAGTCAACTGAGTCATGTGAACCCACCACTGTAGGTCCTTTTTGCATGAATCTGTGATAATGATCTTGTGTGACAGTGGTAGGTGTTGCATAGACCACTGGGGGAAATGTAGCCACTGAAGGACTCTCATGTGCAAATGTGCTCGAGGTACCAAATTAATTGTAGCTGCCATGATGCCTAGAACCTGCAAGACGGTCTTTGCCTGGACTTTTGTTTTGGATAACAAGTTGTTGATCTGATGGTGTAGGGACTGAATCCTTTTGGGGGTGAGTTTGGCCAACATTTCTTTTGAGTCTAATTCTGCACGTAAGAAAGTTAGTGTGAAGGCAACAAGGAAGATTGTTTGAAATTTACTGTAATGTGTAAATTCAAAAAATAAAGAAATTTATAAACTTGAATCCAGTAATTGCATACACTATAGTCAGAGTAAAATCCACTACAGCCTTCAACCTACAAACAACAACAGAAACTTAAACAATGCTAAATAACACACAAGAAACTAGTCTAAGAAGACAAACCAGCTTAGCACTATTGAATATGAAACTTTTTTTTTTTAACTCTAGATTTAACAACAATTACGACACAGGGGAGAAGTTCTCTAACTTAAATGGACTCTCCTCATGAATAACAAGGCAAAAGTCAAACGGAAAGGTAGGGGGGGTGGCCCTCTAAGTTAAACGGTCTGCGAGGAGCCCTCTAACTTAAACAAGCTACCTATAGGGAAGAAAAAAGCTCTCTAACTAAAATGAGCTTAAAGTGAGGGATAGGGACCTAAAGACAATAAGTACAAGTAGGCCTGATGAAAAATTGATGACAGCCAACAACAGCAAAGGCAGGAAAAAATGCAGTCAAGTATGTAACTAACAGCTTGCTACTGCCAAAAAACTCTTAACTGTATATATCTAGGAAATATAAACTAGGAAGTAAAGAAAATAGAAAATAACACCCCAACTTAGCCAAGAGCCAGGCTGAAGTCACCTGATCTGCTTGAGTGGCAAACGAGATATGGCTAATCTTCCCTGAACATCATGGGATAGGGTATAGCCTCAAGCCAGTGGAAGCTCTCAAGCTTTTGAATTAGGTCGAGTCAGAACCGATGTTCAGTTCTGAATCCAACCAACATAGAATGAAGGCGAGATAGGACAACATAACATCAACTATTTCATGACATTTACCAGTACATCAAGCTGCCTGGTAACATTACATAAAGCACCATGATTACCAGTGAAAATGGAAAAAGACAAGCTTGTTAAATACTTTTCTGACATCATCTCTAAGCACTGGTAAGACTGGACCTTGAGATGACGATTGACAGCAGACAATGTTAGCCAGCAAAGAACAGCAACAAAAGGTAAAATGACTTTGAAAGTTTTTCGATACTTCATTGTGCTACACTTGTAAATAAACAGTATGGCAGAATGAAATGTCTAACAACTTTACCCAGTCATTCTTCAGAGGGACAGTTTATTTCTGCCTGCTGTCTGTTTCACAGCACTAAAGTGTTTTTTTCAGCTTTCCAATGCTTTGCTTTGATCAATCACCTTCCATGCCTAATACTCTACTTCTTTTCTTTTCTTGTTTTATAACAGGTAGAACAAGGAGCAAATAAGGCCCTACTGACTAAAATGAAATATGATTGGGTCTCACACTCATAACACTTATCTTTTCTCAACATGAATCCTACACCTTATCACTTGTGCTTCCCCTGTGAGGTGGATTTCTTGACAACCATGTCTCAAGCACATAATACATTGTTTATGACTCAAGACCAGATCATAATCCTCTATATAGTGCACAAATTTAATATGAGAGAAAACACAATTCACAGTACTTGAGGTACTGTGACTACTCAGCTCTACTATGGGAATTTCTGCAGCTCTTACTTCCCCAACTCCCCCTTCAAATGCTTCCCCCCAACCTATACCAGAATCACCCTATTCACTCCAACGTTTTAATTTAGAAATATAATGAGATGATAGTTAGAAAATATACTTGTCAAAAATTACTGGCAATGCCCCCACTGGTAATGATGGAGTTCATCAATGTTTTGTTACATCTCTACAAGGACAACATCATTCTCTTATGACTTCGCCACTTTTACAAATTCGGTCTCACCAAATCTATCATGCTTAACATCTGGAAACAAGTAATCATAAAATCCATGTAACAAAATTAATCACTGACATACACTAATGTCTATACTTCCTACACTAGCAAAGACCCTTGAAAATGTACTATCTTCCCAAGATACCAGTTACATTAACAATCATGATGTGCCCTCCAGCCACCAGCAACAATTCTGATCTGGCAGAAGCACAGTGACTAAGCTAGACAGTCCCTCAGATGACATTGTACTGAATATGAATGAAAAACTCCTAACCAGGGTCATTTTTAATGACCTAGCCTAAGTCTTTAGCCTAGCCGGCCACACCCTTGTGTATAATTCACTAAATAGAGCAGCTTGTAACAATACCTTGATCTACTTTAAAGATTTTCCACAGGAACTGCAAAAACAAATTGGTTCCTAAAATTTAGCTACAGTTCTGCTGAGCAAAGGTGTTGCTCAGAGGGTGGGCTTCTCCACAATTCTGTTCTCTCTCTATTTTTATTAAACATGCCTTTCAAAAGCTCCAAATCCACATTACTAAATCCAAAGTCAGCACATTTTTATTCTGCCAAAAAAAGGATATACAACTTCCTATCCACTTAAGGCAGGAAAGCAATAGCTAAAGGAGTATTACAAGCCCGAGCTAAAGTCAGCCTCTCCATCATTTCTGCAGCATCTGAATATAGCGTTATTTCATTCCATCACTACTGTAGCATGTGAATATAACATTATATCATTCCATCACACTGCAGTATGTAAATATAACATTATATCATTCCATCATTGCTGCAGCTTGTGAATATAACATTATATCATCACATCACTACTGTAGCATTTGAATATAACATTATATCATTCCATCACTACTGCAGTGTGTGAATACAACAGTATATCATTCCATCACTGCTGTAGTACCTGAATATAACATTATATCATTACATCAGTCCTGTAGCATATGAATATAACATTATATCATTCCATAACTGCTGTAGCATCTGAATATAACATTATATCATTCCATCACTGCTGTAGCATGTGAATATAACATTATATCATTCCATCACTACTGTAGCTTGTGAATATAACATTATATCATTCCATCACTACTGTAGCATGTGAATATAACATTATATCATTCCATCACTCCTGTAGCATCTGAATATAACATTATATCATTCCATCACTGCCTCGGCATGTGAATATAACATTATATCATTCCATCACTGCCTCGGCATGTGAATATAACATTATATCATTCCATCACTGCTGCAGTATGTGATTAAATTATATCGTTCCATCACTGCTATCATTCCATCACTACTGTAGCATGTGGAAATAACATTATATCATTCCATCGCTGCTGTAACATGTGAATATAACATTAGATCATTCAATCACTGCTGTACCATGTGAATAAAACATTATAGCAGTCCATCACTGCTGCATTGTGTGAATATAACATTATATAATTCCATCACTGCTGCAGTTTGTGAATATAACATTATATCAGTTCATCACTGCTGCAGTGTATGAATATAACATTATATTTATTTTTTTTATTTTTTATATTTTAATAAATAAATAAAAAAAATTAAAAAAAAATCATTCCATCACTGCTGCAGTGTGTGAATATAACATTATATCATTACATCACTGCTGCAGCATGTGAATATAACATTATATCATTCCATCACTGCTGCAGTGTGTGAATATAACATTATATTTATTTTTTTTTATTTTTTATATTTTAATAAATAAATAAAAAAATTAAAAAAAAAATCATTCCATCACTGCTGCAGTGTGTGAATATAACATTATATCATTACATCACTGCTGTAGCATGTCAATATAACATTATATCATTCCATCACTGCTGTAGCATGTGAATATAACATTATATCATTTCATCACTGCTACAGTGTGTGAATATAACAGGATATCATTCCATCACTGTTGTAGCATGTGAATATAACATTATATCATTCCATCACTGCTGTAGCATGTGAAAATAAAATGATATCATTCCATCACGGCTGTAGCTTGTGAATATAACATTATATCATTCCATCACTGCTGTGGCATGTGAATATAACATTATATCATTCCATCACTGCTGTAGCTTGTGAATATAACATTATTTAATTCCATCACTGCTGCAGCATCTGAATATAACATTATATCATTCCATCACTGCTGTGGCATGTGAATATAACATTATATCATTCCATCACTGCTGTAGCTTGTGAATATGACATTATTTAATTCCATCACTGCTGCAGCATCTGAATATAACACATTATTCCATCACTACTGCAGCTTGTGAATATAACATTATATTATTCCATCACTACTGTAGCTTGTGAATATAACATTATATCATTCCATCACTGCTCTAGCATGTGAATATAATATTATATCATTTGATCACTGCTGTAGCATGTGAATATAACATTATATCATTCCATCACTACTGTAGCATGTGAATATAACATTATATCATTCCATCACTGCTGTAGCATGTGAATATAACATTATATCATTCCATCACTGCTGTAGCATCTGAGTATAACATTATATCATTCCATCACTGCTGCAGACTGTGAATATAACATTATATCATTCCATCACTGCTATGGCATGTGAATATAACATTATATCATTCCATCAGTGCTGTAGCATGTGAATATAACATTGTATCATTCCATCACTGCTGTAGCATGTGAATATAACATTATATCATTCCATCACTACTGTAGCTTGTGAATATAACATTATATTATTCCATCACTACTGTAGCTTGTGAATATAACATTATATCATTCCATCACTGCTCTAGCATGTGAATATAACATTATATCATTCCATCACTGCTGTAGCATGTGAATATAACATTATATCATTCTATAAATGCTGTAGCATCTGAATATAACATTATATCATTCCATCACTACTGTAGCTTGTGAATATGACATTATATCATTCCATCATTGCTGCAGCATGTAAATATAACATTATATCATTACATCACTGCTGTAGGACGTGACTATAACATTATATCAATCCATCACTGCTTCGGCATCTGAATATAACATTATATCATTCCATCACTGCTGCAGTGTGTGAATATAACATTATATCATTCCATCACTGCTGCAGTGTGTGAATATAACATTATATCATTCCATCACTGCTGTAGTATCTGAATATAACATTATATAATTACATCAGTCCTGTAGCATGTGAATATAACATTACATCATTCCATCACTGCTGTAGCATATGAATATAACATTATATCATTCCATCACTACTGTAGCTTGTGAATATAACATTATATCATTGCATCACTACTGTAGCATGTCAATATAACGTTATATCTTTCCATCACTGGTGTAGCATCTAAATATAACATTATATCAATCCATCACTGCTGTAGCATGTGAATATAACATTATATCATTCCATCACTACTGTAGCTTGTGAATATAACATTATATCATTCCATCACTGCTGTAGCATGTGAATATAACATTATATCATTCCATCACTGCTGTAGCATCTAAATATAACATTATATCAATCCATCATTGCTGTAGCATGTGAATATAACATTATATCTTTCCATCACTGCTGTAGCATGTGAATATAACATTATATCATTCCATCCATGTTATATAATTCCATCACTGCTGTAGTATGTGAATATAACATTATATCATTCCATCACTTCTGCAGTATGTGAATATAACATTATATCATTCCATCACTGCTGTAGCATCTGAATATAACATTATATCATTCCATCACTGCTGCAGCATGTGAATATAACATTATATCATTCCATCACTGCTGTAGCATGTGAATATAACATTATATCATTCCATCACTGCTGTAGCATGTGAATATAACATTATATCATTCCATCACTGCTGTAGCATGTGAATATAACATTATATCATTCCATCACTGCTGTAGCATGTGAATATAACATTATATCATTCCATCACTACTGTAGCATGTGAATATAACATTATATCATTCCATCACTGCTGTAGCATGTGAATATAACATTATATCATTCCATCACTGCTGCAGCATGTGAATATAACATTATATCATTCCATCACTGCAGTAAGTGAATATAACATTATATCATTCCATCACTGCTGTAGCATGTGAATATAACATTATATCATTCCATCACTGCTGTAGCATGTGAATATAACATTATATCATTCCATCACTGCTGCAGCATGTGAATATAACATTATATCATTCCATCACTGCTGTAGCATGTGAATATAACATTATATCATTCCATCACTGCTGCAGTGTGTGAATATAACATTATATCATTCCATCACTGCTGCAGCATGTGAATATAACATTATATCATTCCATCACTGCTGCAGCATGTGAATATAACATTATATCATTCCATCACTGCTGCAGCATGTGAATATAACATTATATCATTCCATCACTGCTGTAGCATGTGAATATAACATTATATCATTCCATCACTGCTGTAGCATGTGAATATAACATTATATCATTCCATCACTGCTGTAGCATGTGAATATAACATTATATCATTCCATCACTGCTGTAGCATGTGAATATAACATTATATCATTCCATCACTGCTGTAGCATGTGAATATAACATTATATCATTCCATCACTGCTGTAGCATGTGAATATAACATTATATCATTCCATCACTGCTGCAGCATGTGAATATAACATTATATCATTTCATCACTGCTGCAGTATGTGAATATAGCATTATATCATTCCATCACTGCTGCAGCATGTGAATATAACATTATATCATTCCATCACTGCTGTAGCATGTGAATATAACATTATATCATTCCATCACTGCTGTAGCATGTGAATATAACATTATATCATTCCATCACTGCTGTAGCATGTGAATATAACATTATATCATTCCATCACTGCTGTAGCATGTGAATATAACATTATATCATTCCATCACTGCTGTAGCATGTGAATATAACATTATATCATTCCATCACTGCTGTAGCATGTGAATATAACATTATATCATTCCATCACTGCTGTAGCATGTGAATATAACATTATATCATTCCATCACTGCTGTAGCATGTGAATATAACATTATATCATTCCATCACTGCTGTAGCATGTGAATATAACATTATATCATTCCATCACTGCTGTAGCATGTGAATATAACATTATATCATTCCATCACTGCTGTAGCATGTGAATATAACATTATATCATTCCATCACTGCTGTAGCATGTGAATATAACATTATATCATTCCATCACTGCTGCAGCATGTGAATATAACATTATATCATTCCATCACTGCTGTAGCATGTGAATATAACATTATATCATTCCATCACTGCTGTAGCATGTGAATATAACATTATATCATTCCATCACTGCTGTAGCATGTGAATATAACATTATATCATTCCATCACTGCTGTAGCATGTGAATATAACATTATATCATTCCATCACTGCTGTAGCATGTGAATATAACATTATATCATTCCATCACTGCTGCAGCATGTGAATATAACATTATATCATTCCATCACTGCTGTAGCATGTGAATATAACATTATATCATTCCATCACTGCTGTAGCATGTGAATATAACATTATATCATTCCATCACTGCTGTAGCATGTGAATATAACATTATATCATTCCATCACTGCTGTAGCATGTGAATATAACATTATATCATTCCATCACTGCTGTAGCATGTGAATATAACATTATATCATTCCATCACTGCTGTAGCATGTGAATATAACATTATATCATTCCATCACTGCTGTAGCATGTGAATATAACATTATATCATTCCATCACTGCTGTAGCATGTGAATATAACATTATATCATTCCATCACTGCTGTAGCATGTGAATATAACATTATATCATTCCATCACTGCTGTAGCATGTGAATATAACATTATATCATTCCATCACTGCTGTAGTATGTGAATATAACATTATATCATTCCATCACTGCTGCAGCATGTGAATATAACATTATATCATTCCATCACTGCTGTAGCATGTGAATATAACATTATATCATTCCATCACTGCTGCAATATGTGATTATAACATTATATCATTCCGTCACTGCTGTAGCATGCGTATTTAACATTATACCATTCCATCTTTGCTGTAACAAGTGAATATAACATTATATCATTCCATCACTGCTGTAGCATGTGAATATAACATTATATCATTCCATCACTGCTGTAGCATGTGCACAATGTGTGAATATAACATTATATCATTCCATCACTGCTGTAGCATGTGAATATAACATTATATCATTCCATCACTGCTGTAGCATGTGAATATAACATTATATCATTCCATCACTGCTGTAGTATGTGAATATAACATTATATCATTCCATCACTGCTGCAGTATGTGAATATAACATTATATCATTCCATCACTGCTGTAGCATGTGAATATAACATTATATCATTCCATCACTGCTGTAGCATGTGAATATAACATTGTATTATTCCATCACATTGCAGTATGTGAATAGAGTATTATATCATTCCATCACTGCTGCAGCATGTGAATATAACATTACATCATTACATCAATGCAGTAGCATCTGAATATAACATTATATCACTGCATCACACTGCAGTATGTCAATATAGCATTTTATCATTCGATCAGACTGTAGTATATGACTATAATATTATATCATTCCACCACTGCTGCAGCATGTGAATATAACATTATATCATTCCATCACACTGTAGCATATAAATATAACATTATATCATTCCATCACTGGTGTAGCATGTGACTATAAAATTATATCATTCCATCACTGCTGTAACATGTGAATATAACATTATATCATTCCATCACTGCTGCAGTGTGTGAATATAACATTATATCATTCCATCACTGCTGCAGCATGTGAATATAACATTATATCATTCCATCACTGCTGTAGCATGTGAATATAACATTATATCATTCCATCACTGCTGCAGCATGTGAATATAACATTATATCATTCCATCACTGCTGCAGTATACAATTTTAACATTATATCATTCCTTCACTGCTGCAGCATGTGAATATAACATTATATCATTCCATCACTGCTGCAGTGTGTGAATATAACATTATATCATTCCATCACTGCTGCAGCTTGTGAATATAGCATTAAACCATTACATCACTGCTGCAATATGTGATTATAACATTATATCATTTCATCACTGCTGTAGTATGTGAAGATAACATTATATCATTCCATCACTGCTGCAACATGTGAATATAACATTATATCATTCCATCACTGCTGCAGCATGTGAATATAACATTATATCATTCCATCACTGCTGTAGCATGTGAATATAACATTATATCATTCCATCACTGCTGTAGCATGTGAAAATAACATGATATCATTCCATCACGGCTGTAGCATGTGAATTTAACATTATGTCATTCCATAACTGCTGTAGCATCTGAATATAAACTTATATCATTCCATCACTGCTGCAGCATGTGAATATAACATTATATCATTCCATCACTGCTGTAGCATGTGAATATAACATTATATCATTCCATCACTGCTGCAGCATGTGAATATAACATTATATCATTCCATCACTGCTGCAGCATGTGAATATAACATTATATCATTCCATCACTGCTGTAGCATGTGAATATAACATTATATCATTCCATCACTGCTGCAGCATGTGAATATAACATTATATCATTCCATCACTGCTGTAGCATGTGAATATAACATTATATCATTCCATCACTGCTGTAGCATGTGAATATAACATTATATCATTCCATCACTGCTGTAGCATGTGAATATAACATTATATCATTCCATCACTGCTGTAGCATGTGAATATAACATTATATCATTCCATCACTGCTGTAGCATGTGAATATAACATTATATCATTCCATCACTGCTGTAGCATGTGAATATAACATTATATCATTCCATCACTGCTGTAGCATGTGAATATAACATTATATCATTCCATCACTGCTGCATGTGAATATAACATTATATCATTCCATCACTGCTGCAGTGTGTGAATATAACATTATATCATTCCATCACTGCTGCAGTGTGTGAATATAACATTATATCATTCCATCACTGCTGTAGCATGTGAATATAACATTATATCATTCCATCACTGCTGTAGCATGTGAATATAACATTATATCATTCCATCACTGCTGCAGTGTGTGAATATAACATTATATCATTCCATCACTGCTGCAGTATGTGAATATAACATTATATCATTCCATCACTGCTGCAGTGTGTGAATATAACATTATATCATTCCATCACTGCTGTAGCATGTGAATATAACATTATATCATTCCATCACTGCTGCAGTGTGTGAATATAACATTATATCATTCCATCACTGCTGCAGTGTGTGAATATAACATTCTTCTTATCATCTGTCCCAACCTTCCACAAAAGGCACACATGCACACACTCACACCTATTATACCAATCCACCTACAGCATGTGCTGAGGATTGAACCAGAGAACCTCTTGCTGTGAGGCAGCAATGCTAACCACTGCACCACCATGGCCACCATATGTGTGAATATAACATTATATCATTCCAGCACTATTTTAACATGTGAATATAAAATTATATCATTCCATCATTGCTCCAGCATCTGAATATAACATCATATCATTCCATCACTGCTGTAGTATGTGAATATAACATTATATCATTCCATCACTGCTGCAGTATGTGAATATAACATTATTTCATTCCATCACTGCTGTAGCATGTGAATATAACATAATTTCATTCCATCACTGCTGTAGCATCTGGGTATAACATTGTATTATTCCATCACATTGCAGTATGTGAATAGAGTATTATATCATTCCATCACTGCTGCAGCATGTGAATATAACATCATATCATTCCATCACTGCTGTAGTATGTGAATATAACATTATATCACTGCATCACACTGCAGTATGTCAATATAGCATTTTATCATTCAATCAGACTGTAGTATATGACTATAATATTATATCATTCCACCACTGCTGCAGCATGTGAATATAACATTATATCATTCCATCACACTGTAGCATATAAATATAACATTATATCATTCCATCACTGGTGTAGCATGTGACTAAAAAATTATATTGTTCCATCACTGCTGTAACATGTAAATATACCATTATATCATTCCATCACTGCTGCAGTGTGTGAATATAACATTATATCATTCCATCACTGCTGCAGTATGTGAATATAACATTATATCATTCCATCACTGCTGTAGCATGTGAATATAACATTATATCATTCCATCACTGCTGTAGCATGTGAATATAACATTATATCATTCCATCACTGCTGTAGCATGTGAATATAACATTATATCATTCCTTCCCTGCTGCAGCTTGTGAATATAACATTATATCATTCCATCACTGCAGCAGTACGTGAATATAAAATTATATCATTCCATCACTGCAGTTGCATGTAAATGTAACATTATATCATTCCATCACTGCTGCACCAAGTAAACATAATGTTATACCATTTAAGCACTGCTGCAGCATGTGAATATAACATTATATAATTCCATCACTCCTGTAGCATATGAATACAACATTATATCATCCCATCACGGCTTTAGCATATGAATATAACATTATATCATTCCATCACTGCTGATGTATGTGAATATAACATTATATCACTCGATAACTGCTGTAGCATCTGAATATAAACTAATATCATTCCCTCACTCCTGTAACATGTAAATGTAACATTATATCATTCCATCACTGCTGTAGCATGCGACTATAACATTATATCATTCCATCACTGCTGCAGCATGTGAATATAACATTATATCATTCCATCACTGCTGTAGCATGTGAATATAACATTATATCATTCCATCACTGCTGCAGTGTGTGAATATAACATTATATCATTCCATCACTGCTGTAACATGTAAACATTATATCATTCCATCACTGCTGCAGTATGTGAATATAACATCATATTATTCCATCACTGCTGCAGCATGTGACTATAACATTACATTATTCCTTCACTGCTGTAGCATGTGAATATAACATTATATCATTCCATCACTGCTGCAGTGTGTGAATATAACATTATATCATTCCATCACTGCTGTAGCATGTGAATATAACATTATATCATTCCATCACTGCTGTAGCTTGTGAATATAACATTATATCATTCCATCACTGCTGTAGCATGTGAATATAACATTATATCATTCCATCACTGCTGTAGCATGTGAATATAACATTATATCATTCCATCACTGCTGTAGCATGTGAATATAACATTATATCATTCCATCACTGCTGTAGCATGTGAATATAACATTATATCATTCCATCACTGCTGTAGCATGTGAATATAACATTATATCATTCCATCACTGCTGTAGCATGTGAATATAACATTATATCATTCCATCACGGCTGTAGTGTGTGAATATTATGACTGTTGTAGCATGTGACTATATCATTTCATCACTACTGCAGTATGTGAATATAACATTATATCATTCCATCACTGCTGCAGTATGCGAATATAACGTTATATCATTCCATCACTGCTGCAGTGTGAATATAACATTATATCATTCCATCACTGCTGTAGCATGTGAATATAACATTATATCATTCCATGACTGCTGTAGTGTGTGACTATAACATTATATCATTCCATCACTGATTTATTATCTCAATATAAAATTATA
This sequence comes from Protopterus annectens, assembly GCF_019279795.1. Lineage (NCBI taxonomy): Eukaryota > Metazoa > Chordata > Ceratodontiformes > Protopteridae > Protopterus > Protopterus annectens. The sequence continues at coordinate 88,817,592 of NC_056748.1, forward strand.
TCATTACCTCACTGCTGTACCATCTGAATATAACATTTTATCATTCCATCACACTGCAGTATGTGAATATAACATTATATCATTCCATCACTGCTGCAGTATGTGAATATAACATTATATCACTCCATTACTACTGTAGCATGTGAATTTAACATTATATCCTTCTATCACTGCTGTAGCATCTGAATACAAGATTATATGATTCCATCACACTGCAGCATGTGAATAGAGCATTATATCATTCCATCACTGATTTAGCATCTGAATATAACATTATATCATTGCATCACTGCTACGTCATCTGAATATAACATTATATCATTCCATCACTGCTGCAGTATGTGAATATAACATTATATCATTCCATCACTGCTGTAGCATGTGAATATAACATTATATCATTCCATCACTGCTGCAGTATGTGAAAAAACATCATTTCATTCCATCACTGCTGTAGCATCTGGGTATAACATTGTATCATTCCATCACACTGCAGTATGTGAATATGACATTATAACAATTCGTCACTGCTTTACCAATCAGAATATAACATTACATCATTACATCACTACAGTAACATCTGAATATAGCATTATATCACTACATCACACCGTAATATGTGAATATAACATTTTATCATTCGATCACACTGCAGCATGTGACTATAACATTATATTGTTCCATTACTGCAGTAGCATGTAATATATCATTATATCATTCCATCACTGCTGCAGCTTGTGAATATAACAGTATATCATTCCATCACTGCTCTAGCATGTGCTTTTAACTTTATATCATTCCATCTTTGCTACAGCATGTGAATATAACATTATATTGTTCCATCACTGCTGTAGCATCTGACTAAACATTATATCATTATATCATTGCTGTAGCATCTGAATATAGCATTATATCATTCCATCACTGTTGCAGTATGTGATTATAACATTCTATCATTCCATGACTGCTGTAGCATCTGACTAAACATTATATCATTATATCATTGCTGTAGCATCTGAATATAATATTATATCATTGCATCACATTGCAGTATGTGAATATACCATTTTATCATTCGATCACACTGCACCATGTGATTATAATATTATATCATTCCATCACTGCTGTAGCATGTGAATATAACATTATATCATTCCATCACTGCTGTAGCATGTGAATATAACATTATATCATTCCATCACTGCTGTAGCATGTGAATATAACATTATATCATTCCATCACTGCTGTAGCATGTGAATATAACATTATATCATTCCATCGCTGCTGCAGCTTGTGAATATAGCATCAAACCATTACATCACTGCTGCAGCATGTGAATATAACATTATATCATTCCCTCACTGTTGCTGCATGTGAGTACAACATTATATCATTCCATCACTGCTGCACCATGTGAACATAATGTTATATCATTTAAGCACTGCTGCAACATGTGAAGATAACATTATATCATTCCATTGCTCCTGTAGCATGTAAATATAACATTATATCATTCCATCACAGCTTTAGCATTTGAATATAACATTATATCATCCCATCACTGCTGCAGTATGTGAATTTAACATTATGTCATTCCATCACTGCTGTAGCATGTGAATATAACATTATATCAATCCATCTCTGATGTAGCATCTGAATATAACATTATATCATTCCATCACTGCTGCAACTTGTGAATATAGCATTAAACCATTACATCTCTGCTGCAGTATGTGAATATAACCTTATACCATTCCATCACTGCTGCAGCATCTGAATATAATATATCATTCCATCACTGCGGCAGCATGTGATTCAAACATTATATCATTCCATCACTACTGTAGCATGTGAATATAACATTATATCATTCCATCACTGCTGCAGCATGTGAATATAACATTATATCATTCCATCACTGCTGTAGTATGTGAATATAGCATTATATCATTCCATCCCTGCTGCAGTGTTTGAATATAACATTATATCATTCCATCACTGCTGCATGTGAATATAACATTACATCATTCCATCACTGCTGCAGCTTGTGAATATAACATTATATCATTCCATCGCTGCTGCAGCTTGTGAATATAACATTATATCATTCCATCACTGCTGTAGCATGTGAATATAACATTATATCATTCCATCACTGCTGCAGTATGTGAATATAACATTATATCATTCCATCACTGCTGTAGCATGTGAATATAACATTATATCATTCCATCACTGCTGCAGCATGTGAATATAACATTATATCATTCCATCACTGCTGCAGCATGTGAATATAATATATCATTCCATCACTGGGGCAGCATGTGATTCACACATTATATCATTCCATCACTGCTGTAGCATGTGAATATAACATTATATCATTCCATCACTGCTGCAGCATGTGAATATAACATTATATCATTCCATCACTGCTGTAGCATGTGAATATAACATTATATCATTCCATCACTGCTGCAGCATGTGAATATAACATTATATCATTCCATCACTGCTGCAGTGTGTGAATATAACATTATATCATTCCATCACTGCTGTAGCATGTGAATATAACATTATATCATTCCATCACTGCTGTAGCATGTGAATATAACATTATATCATTCCATCACTGCTGCAGCATGTGAATATAACATTATATCATTCCATCACTGCTGCAGCATGTGAATATAACATTATATCATTCCATCACTGCTGTAGCATGTGAATATAACATTATATCATTCCATCACTGCTGCAGCATGTAAATATAACATTATACCATACAATCACTCCTGTAGCATGTGAATATAATATTATATCATCCCAACAATGCTGTAGCATGTGAAAATAACCTTATATCATTCCATCACTGCTGTAGTATGTGAATATAGCATTATATCATTCCATCACTGCTGCAGCATGTGAATATAGCATTATGTCATTCCATCACTGCTGCAGTGTGTGAATATAACATTATATCATTCCATCACTGCTGCAGCATGTGAATATAGCATTATATCATTCCATCACTGCTGCAGCATGTGAATATAACATTATATCATTCCATCACTGCTGCAGCATGTGAATATAACATTATATCATTCCATCACTGCTGCAGCATGTGAATATAACATTATATCATTCCATCACTGCTGTAGCATGTGAATATAACATTATATCATTCCATCACTGCTGTGGCATGTGAATATAACATTATATCATTCCATCACTGCTGCAGCATGTGAATATAACATTATATCATTCCATCACTGCTGCAGTGTGTGAATATAACACTGGAAACTCACTAATACTCCCCAACAAAACTATAAAACAAGCACCCTCCCAGAGGACATAAGTGACCACTTGCTTACCTATCTAATCAGATATAAAACTGAAGTCACAAACTCAACCATCTGCAGAACTTTTCATACTAACAAAAAATTTAACCCTGCTTACTTTCAAACTGAACTAAGGTCGCCCCTGAAACATCTCCCACTAGATGATGCAGTTAAATACTTTAATTTGAAATTCCTTTCCATTTTAGATTGCCATGCCCCATTACGCAACGTTAGAATTAGAACTAAACCAGCACCATGTCTCACCAAAACTACCATACAAAAAATTCTCCAAAGAAATAAACTATGGACCAAATGGCGTTCAACAAAAAGCCCCTCAGATCACTTACAATTCAGACAGCTAAGAAACGAAACAAAAAAGCCATGTTATCCGATAAAAAAAACTATTACTGACAGCTTCAATAAACCCACCAAAATAATCCTCTAAACTTCTGGTTAGGCATCAATAACCTCCTACACCCCGGACACTCATGCACTCCTACTCCCTCTGGCTCTGTTCACAACAATTCCATCCAAATAGCCGACTCATTTAACACATTTTTCGCTGAAACAATCCAATCCCTAGCTAACCAGCTGTCCCCTAGCACCTCATGCTCTACCACAACCTCTACGAGTAATCCTCCTCTATTTCATTTTCGACCAGTGCCCACATCGCTCATCTGTAACCTCATCCAGAAACTTAAACCCACCACACTCTCTGCAGATCTACTACCTGCATAATACCTGCAAAAAGCTGCTAAAGTCATAGCCTATCTCATATCCATCCTCATTAACAGAACTATTTCTGAAGGAACTATCCCCTTAATCTGGAAAGTCTCTCACATCATCCCCCTGCACAAAGGAGGTAACTCAAAGGAGTTCTCCAACTACAGGCCCATAGCCATACTATATATCTCCTCTTTATAAAAAAATAATGGAGAAATGTATTCATATACGACTGTTAACCTACCTACTTGACCACAATTTACTAGCCACCTGTCAACATGGCTTTAGACCATTTCATAGCACCACCTCTGCTCTCTTATCCTTCACTAACCATATTAATAGTAATCGTAATAATGACACTCTATCCTCGTAGCCCTTTTTTATCATCCTGTCTAAAGCATTTGACATGGTTAACCACCACCTCCTCATAGACAGACTCAAAAACCTGTAATTGGATGCCCTTACTACACAGTGGTTCCAATCATAAATGGATAGATAATAGGGCTGTAAACTATGGGATAATACTTAGTCTCTCCCACTCCCAGTTGGCCTAGGTGTCCCTCAAGGATCCATACTGGGTCCTTTACTCTTCTCCATCTTTACAAATGACCTTCATTCTGTAATTCCACAAGCTGACTGTATCCAATACTCTGACGACTCCACACTCATATGTTCTGCTACTTCCCAATCAGAACTTCAGTCACTAACCCAAAAGACCTTTAGCTTACAGCTCTAAAAATTGGTCTCCTGCTAAAGGTGTCTTATCTTAAACCCAAAAAACTAAAAATGCTACTATTCACCTCCACTCGCAGATCCTCCCCACTTAACTTTACTGTCACTTCAAATAATGGAACTATAATATCTCCTGAGCCAACCACCAAACTACTAGGAGTACTAATAGATAATAACTTGTCTTTTGAGCCTCACATTAATAACACCATAAAAACAGTGAATAAGAAACTAGGTTCCCTCTACAGAATCAAACCCTTTCTAACTCCTCTAGCCAGTGTCACCATTGCTCGCACCCACCTTATCTCTACCCTGCTCTATGCCTCCCCTACCTATACCAAAATATGCAGAAGTAATCTGAGCAAACTGTCATCCTCCTACAACAATATTGCCAGATTTGCAACTGGGTCCTCCTATAGAAATCATCACTGTATCAACCTGAATCAACTTGGATGGTTAGAATTGCCAAATCTAATACTTTTCAATCAACTAATAATAATCCATAAGATCCTCCCCGGGATTCATGAAGCTTGTGCCAGGTGCAGGCATGCAGAGAAGGTAGGGCGTGTATAATGCCAAATATGGCCGGAGCTGATTCAGGTGTACGATCCAATTCCATCGGGTAATTCACTACCAGCGACGCCTATGTATCTGCGCAGCCCTCTGCACAGGTATGCTAATCACCCCATGCGCAGTACTGCACCATGCAAATCAAGGTACATAGTGATTCATGAAGTGGTGCAGGCATAGCATAAGCCCACAGAAATGTAAACCACAAAAAACAGTTTACATTTTGCCAAACAGAACATCGGAGCTATGAAAGCGGACCAGACTCATGTATTACTAAGTTAACATATGCCAATGGCTAAATATACAGCCAATGGCATAAGAAACAATGCACAACACCTAAAAAACAACATTTAATGTCATGTCCACAGTAATAGAAAGTACAACCGCAGGGCATGTGTGCTCAAACGTGGAAACACAAAGGAAAATATACACAAATGTCATAAAATCCTAAATGTAATAATACAAATCATGATTTCACCATAATACCTTTTTCAATGATATGCGTAATGGTACACCACAACCAAGCTGCATAAGGGTTGCTAAGGGTCTGTGACGAGGAGGTGTTCAAAAAGGTCTTGTTAACTGTGAATTAGTAGTCAATGCAATGCAAATGGGTTTTTTTTTTTTTGTCTTAAAATTCTTAAAAACCCCAAAAAAACTAAAATTTTTGTTTTTACCTAATTTCACCTCCATTTGAAAAAAAAGATTCCTTTATTTTTTTAAAACCTTAAAAAACGGGGTTCACCTTCAAAATAAATTTGGAAAAAAACCCTAAAAAAAAAAAAAAAAAAAGGACATGAAAAAAAAAAAAGAAAAAAAAAAAAAAAAAAAAAAAAAAAAAAAAAAAAAAAAAAAAAAAAAAAAAAAAAAAAAAAAAAAAAAAAAAAAAAAAAAAAAAAAAAAAAAAAAAAAAAAAAAAAAAAAAAAAAAAAAAAAAAAAAAAAAAAAAAAAAAAAAAAAAAAAAAAAAAAAAAAAAAAAAAAAAAAAAAAAAAAAAAAAAAAAAAAAATAAAAAAAAAAAAAAAAAAAAAAAAAAAAAAAAAAAAAAAAAAAAAAAAAAAAAAAAAACAAAAAAAAAAAAAAAAAAACAAAAAAAAAAAAAAAAAAAAAAAATTTTTTTTTTTTTTTTTTTTTTGTTTTTTTTTTTTTTTTTTTTTTTTTTTTTTTTTTTTTTTTTTTTTTTTTTTTTTTTTTTTTTGTTTTGTTTTTTTTTTTTTTTTTTTTTTTTTTTTTTTTTTTTTTTTTTTTTTTTTTTTTTTTTTTTTTTTTTTTTTTTTTTGTGGTTTTTTTTTTTTTTTTTTTTTATTTCCCTTTGGGAAACCCCCAACCACCAAAACCTCCCCTGGGTAAAAGAAATTTTAATGTCTTTGGGGAGTCCATTTTTTACACCATGTGTTAGAACTAAGGTTTTGGGAATATCTACCCCGGGCCGGGGGGGAAAATGTTCGACCAAAAACCTCCGGGGGGCTACTATCAATATGAGATTAATGGACAGGGATATCTTACAGCAAATAGTTGAGCTGTGCCGGCCACGCCTGAGATCCAGAAACAACAGAGGGGAACCCATCCCAGTGGACATGAAGGTATGTGTAAGCTTGTGAATACTAGCCACAGGTACCTTTCAAAGGCCAACTGGAGATATAATGGGGATCTCACAGGCATCAGCATCCAGGGTACTAGACCAGTTCCTGGATGCTATGTTACCACATGCCAATGAGCATATATACTTCCCCCAAACTCAGGAGGAGTTGGCCAGCAATATGCGTCTCTTCCACCAGGTGGCACACTACCCGGAGGTACTGGGTGCGATAGACATATCAAGTCACCACCCGGTGAGCATGGTAAGCGCTACATAAACTGCAAGGGATACCACTCCATCAACTGCCAGGTCGTGTGCAATGCCCAGGGCATTATTATGGATGTGTGTGCCGGCAGCCCTGGAAGCTACCATGACTCCCACATCTGGCATGCCTCACAGCTGTATCAGGTATTTGTCAGGGGGACATCCCACATGGCCACCATGTGGGGGATGCTGGCTATGCACTGGAGCCGTGGATGATGACTCCCATCAGAAATGCACACACACCCATGCAAGAACACCATAATGAGGCACACGCACAAACCAGAATCATCATAGAGCGTGTGTTTGGGATGCTGAAATCATGGTTCCGTTGCTTGGACATATCTGGTTGAGCCTTGCAGTACTCTCCAGGCACGTGTGCCCACATCTTCATAGTATGTGCCATGCTACATAATATGATCCTGCGGAAACAGCTGCAGCAGAGACATAATGGTGAAGGCCCTCACAGCCCACCACAATTGCCAAGGCCATCACAGGCACAGAGGGATTCAGACCACAAACACCCTGTGCCAGCCCCAGTAGGCAGATGGAGGCATGCCCAATATGCCCAAGCCTTGGCAAAGGGGGAACGTATAGCACATACACTGACAGTGTAATCCCCTACGGACTGGCACACTTCTCCACCTGCACACACAGTAAACTGGATGGCACACACACTCGACCACCTGTAACGTGTAATGTATAGGTGGCCTACTGTGTGAATCCTACATAGGCAGCCCTCAACCATTGCACACACAACAGCTATTGGAACAAGGAATGTCAACACCTGAACAGTACACACACCTAACAGCATATGTTGATACTGTATGTATAGGTTCCTAGGTACATCGGTAGGTACACACCCGATTGTCAGATGCCATTCATCAACCGAGGCAAACAGTGTCTGCTGTCGCCACCACATCGATTAACCAACTGTCCCTCAGTGGACCAGAGGCAATTGCGGGATCCATGTGTGTAATCATTGTTCCCCACACACTCTGCATGGCTTACCTGGTGTGTTAATGAGGGGCTCCATATAATGTAATCAGGGATGTAGTGGCAAAGCATGGGGAGTACCCATGACAGGTATCTGTCACCCCAGCATGCTCCTCCTATGGTTGTGTGAAGGTGTAGCACATTATAGTGTGTGGCTCACTGTGACATACATTACCAGTGCTGGATCACATCCATTAAACATCACTTGGACATACCATTAATAGGTCTCATCCATATACATTTGATTGCTGTATGGAGTAACAGCCGTAGTACAGTCCACATACAAAACACCATAACACGTGTACAAATCCCAGATGCCCAAGTGGTAAATGCACTGACTGTCATGCATGTTCCCAGTCCCATTACCTGCAAGGGACGTTACGTAATCCCGAAGGCACGAATAATGGATGTTGGATGCAGGTCATCAGATCAGGTTTAGCACATGTCAGCGTGATTATGCATTGGCAAGTGCTGGTAAGCGTCATTTAAACATGAATATACGGATATGCGTGAAACAGGGCTAAGCTTTTCTGAATATCGCGCAGATCATGGTCAACGATGTCCAGAACAGGTGAAACTAGCATTATTCACCCCTGTACTAATAGTGCCTGCTCTGAAGGGTAGAACAACCACTGCCTGGAGTAGAACACGCAATCATGTACACAGTCACCTAACACTAAGCTACCCGAGATGTACCAACGGCAGGTGTGTATTGTGACAGGTTAAAACACAAATGTGCAGAGTCCAGGAAACAGTATACACCGACAAGTACACAACGAAAGTTGTGTTCTCCCTCTCTCTATATACATATATATATCTATATATATATATATATATATATATATATATATATATATATATATATATATATATATATAAAAGATGATAGAGAGATATAAGTTGATATATACGTATTCACCTATATCTGCAAATATATAGATAGGTCAATGACATGTACACAACCATGGAGGTACAAATAAATAGGATACTGCCAACTATCGAATGTGTCACATACCGACATGTGTAATCACGAGGCTGAAAGACCGAAAGACCACAGTACCGGAACACTAGAACCGAGAGTAATATTATCATGATGTTAAGGGATATGTAGTTATCGCTGCCGGTGCTGCGGTTCAGGTAGGTACTGTGTTCAACTGTGTATGTGATTGCTGTAGTCTGTGTATGTATGTGTTGAGGGTGCCGTGTGCATTTCTGTGGGACTCTAATGTGTGTGTGTGTGTGTGTGTGTGTGTGTGTGTGTGTGTGTGTGTGTGTGTGTGTGTGTGTGTGTGTGTTTGCATCGTGTGTCTGTTAGTGCTAACTCGGAGGTAGATCAGTATGGTAGGTGTGGTCATAGCTGACCGTAGGCATACGGTTACCACCCGTCCCACTTTAAGAGGGACAACCCCTCCCTGGGCAGTTGTGTCCTGACAAAAACATTAAAAAGGGCAAATGTCCAAGATTGTAGGACATAATTATGTCCCATATATTATGTAATAGTTGCATTAAATAGTTATGCCTGTATCTAAAATACGTAAATGTTACATGAAACATAATAAGTAGCTAAAGTGCTTCAAGAAAAGAAACCAATTAACAATTGCTCAATGTATAAGCCCGTAAGAACCATAGTTTCTCAGTCTACTAAATGATAGGTCTTTAATTAGGGAAGGAGCCCACACACATATATGGAATATGTAGGAATGCAGTCCCCACAAACCTGTATATGCTATGTACACCCACCTACATCTTCCCCACATCCGAAACAATTGCAATACAGACTGTAATAACATTACAAACATCCAGTCACTCAATTACATCTGCAGAACCGTTAACATACCTTGTGAGAGACACATTTGTAATGGCGCCATGTGAAATTGTAGCTGTTGTATAATGGAACAGACGGCAATGTTACAGGTTTTGTTTGCAGTAGTCCCTTATCAGGCGGTTGAGATGACAGGTACACTCACATGTAGAACCACATACTATAGCCGTCATACACAATCCATGGGGGACATCAATTCAAAATATCCGTGTCTCTCCAGATAGCAGTTGCAATTCCTCACAACAAAACAAAAAAAAAAACCCCGAAGGTAGGGCAAACAGGCAATGCCCAAGTGGAGAATTCAATTATACCCCACTGTTGCCACATAATTTACGAATGGAGTAGTGGCATAGCTGATGTGCATGTAATAATTTACTCAGGAACACCAACTGGCGGCAGGATATCACATGTTACAGGTATCGACGTATATAAGGATGCCTTGCCATACATTCAAACCGTAAGCTCATACCATATAACCGTTTAAACAGTAAAGGTGTAAGAGAGATATTTTATGAAGACTCGGAAACAAGGTATGTAGAACACTCAGTATGCCAGCGTATGTACAGCCTGTTTTGTAGTAATTAAAATGTACGCAATGCATAAAGTGGGAACAGGTATTATGTAGTGATGTCTTGTTGAGCATAGTAACACTTGTAGAAATTGTGTGTCCTGCTGTGGGCCACAAGGTAAACATCTCATACACCACAAGGGATGCTACATGAAGGCTTTAAACACAACAATTCCACACCACCCGCCGTCAGTGGTAGGGTTTGTCCAACATGTACGTGCCATAGCAGGGGATAGTATATGTCAATATACTGTCACAGTAGGCATGTGTAAGGGCATATAATGAGAATAACATGCCTAGGGTGGTCCTGCTGTGCAAGTATGCTTTGCATTATGGGATAATGTTTAAAATATGTGTAATGTACAGTATTGTAGGTAGATTTGTCAGATATTTTACACAGCATAACTGTTATATCATGCAAACAAAGGGTATCGTTTATTGGCATGTAGAATACACAATAACAGGATACATATGGCTTGTAGTCAAGGGACACTGTAACAGCATGATAGCTAACTGAAATGGAAGAGCTACTCAATTATCCATGCACAAAGGACATGTAATAGCTTCACAGGTTCATAGTGAGGTACTATGCTGTCTGGCCACATCCATGTGTAAGCCCAAAGACAGTGTTTTCACCAGCGGCACCTCCCTGGGGTAGTGTCCTGTCTGTGAACAGCAGAGCCATGTGTTACCTGCACCTGTGTACAGTACAGCCACTGCAGTGATCCCTGGCCTACATGTGTGTCCCCATCCACCCATCGAGGTATCTCATGAAGAGTGCTAGTGAGTGTCCCTGCTTGATGTACATAGGAATCATGTTCCAAAGCATGGTGAGTGTCTGGTTCAGGAATGTATCCCTCAAGCAAGTCCCACTCATCGTTGCATTTGTGCACATATCCATGAGCATGTTGCTGTCAGTGACCTTTGCTTATGTTGCTTATGTGGAGTATATCCATAAATATTGTTGTGGACATGGGCCCTGCATGTTCAGCAGAGGTCACCCCTGAGTATGCAGTATGCAAATGTGTACAGTCGTGGTGTCCTCATACGTCATCCTTCGGAGGTCAATAATCCTCATGGTGTGTTAATGTTGTGATATATAAAGGTGTTGCTGTTCCATAAGGTACACCCCAAAAGGGGTGTTGTACCCCTGAACGTGTGTCATACATCAGGAGTATAGAGGTACAATGGGTGCCTTTGTTCCAACTACAAACCCATTACAGATAAGGGTGGCCATGTAGAAGGATATCCACGCCACATTGGCGATATGGTTATCAAAGGAGTGGGTGCTATATACGTGTGTACTAAGATCCCGTATAATGTCACATGTATGTAGGGGACTATCACCTATGTGACAGTCAGTAGGTGAGTTGTGTAATCCAAAGGGGATGTCTATGCACCTTGTGTTATGCAGCTTGAGGCCATGTTATTGACATCAGGTATCCGTCACAGTGACACCCATATGGAGGGTGTCTGGATCAGCTGGTGGATCAATCATGGCTCCTTGTTTGCAGTCATCTGGAAACCTATTCAGGGAAAGGCCCTCTGTGCTAGCCTGTACCTCAGGGAAGCATATACCGAACATGAGGGGCCCTATGACCAAGGACTGTGGTACGCCAAGAGTAATTGAATTACTGTAGGTACCACGGTATGCTACCCTCATTGTGTGGGTCCTGTCCGTGAGCCACTTTGCATAACATCCCGAGATGTAGGGGTCGATGTGCAGGTGGATGTGTATGTTGTCAATACCAGAATGGAGAACAGTGCTGAAAGCCAATGAGAGGACAATGTAGGCTGTGTGGACCCCCTTACCCTCATCCAACTACCCTGGTAACTGTATCAAAGGAGTCCACCAGGTGTAGGAGCCATGGTCTAGCCCTAACAAATCCAACCCAGGTGACATTAAAGGGCTGGAGGCCACCAATGTCTCTGTGAATGACTTCCATGATGATGTGCGCCATAGCCGTGCAGAACAGTCCAGTCAGGCATATAGGGCAATAGTCCCTGTGGTTCACTGTGGTGCCACCTGTGTGGAGTGTGATGACTGTTGCTGTGTGCCATTCAGGGGCCACAATGTCTGATACAAGGGTATTACTGAATCTGGTGGTCAAGTGGGGAGCCATGTCGTTCTGAGGTTTGTGTAAATCACAGCCTGGGATGTTGGACGGTCACATGAAGTCTGTGTTCCAGGCCTTAGAGAGTGCAGGTTGGAACTGCATAGTTGTGACCGCAGGGACTCTGCATTGTTCCTGTATGGATTTTGGCCCTGTAGGGAGTGAGAGGGTGTAAAGTTAGCATTGAACCTATCTGCCAGGATGTTGACAATAGCAGTCAGTCTGTAATGTTCCTGCCTAACCGTTATATGTCAGAGCAGATGTGGGTATTGCCATTGAGTACTGACATACCTCTATAATGCTTTGTGGTAGTCCTTGGAATGTGTCGCAGTAATGTTTATGTAGCTAGCTTTGGAGGATGTGATAAAGGATCCCGGATTCCTACTGAGGCTGACCAGTGAGCTACCCCACCCATGGGTTTGTACTCCACTTTGCAACAGCCACCACCTTCTGTTGTACATTATGTGCATGGAACCGGACCCCCAGAGTGGTGTCCGTTATCTGGTCAGTACCATCATGGCTCTGTTTGGGATAGCATGATCCATGCAGTCGTGCAAGTGCTAATGAAGTGCACTGGTGTATGTTTCAACATTTGTAAGTGCATTGTCCATCTGCATGGGTGTCATGACGTTTACTACTGCTGTCATAAGATGTCTGATGTAGGCATTGTAGAAATCTTCTACTGTGTATTCTGTGAAGGGTGTGGTGCCGAGATGTGGATAACAAGGGTGATTAGCATATGTTCGGAAACTGCCAACGAGGGGATAACCCCAGGTGTGGAACACCAGTCACATGTTGGTAATGTCCATGTCTAGGATATTGTTGGTCTTGGTGGTGGTGTGTATGGATTGATCCAGCCGTGTGGAGGTTATAAATCCCAGAAAGTGTTGGCCTAATGTGTCAGTACATGAGTAGGCATCCCAGTTAAGTGTGGGGTAGTGTCAGTATCACATCAGTAGTACCTGTCTGAACCCTACTGTCCAGTACACCAAGAAATGAGGGCCGGTAAACGTGGGGTGTGTTGTTGAATCCGTAGCAAGTTACAATGTGTATAGCAGTTCTGGCCGCAGTTAGTTGCACATGGATCACCTCTGATGCATTGTGCTAAGAAACCAGCCTGGAGGTGTGTACATCCTTGTGAAATATGGACACACCTCCGCCGTGGGTGTTCCGGTCCTGGTTACATGACTGAAAGGTGTGGTCTGCGTGTAACCTGTCAGTGCAGGTGTGCTCTCTGGAGCCTAGAGGCAGGTCCCAGTCACTGCAGAGATATCAAAGTGGTCCATTATAAGGAGTGCCTTGCCTGAGTGCATTAGAGATGAAGATGTCAAGCAGTGAGTAACAGTACCCCAGGTTTTGCTTGCCTGTTCCTGTTCTGGTGATGAATGTTATTGGAAACTGTCCAAGACAGGCAGTATAGGAGCAGCAAGAGCCTTACATGTTATCTGTACTCCCAGGGCTGTCAGGTGCAGGTCATCTGTGCCAAAGCATCGTGCTTTGTTGACCATGTCATTCAAAGCAGATATATACTGGATGCCTGTGGAATGACAGCAGAAGCATAGGCAACTGTTGAAGTGAATAATTCAGTCGTTGTACAGTGGTATCAGTCTGGACGAATGCAGAGTGCTTCTCAGGGCTTGGCCGATACCTTCTGGGCTACAAGACCGGAGAGCTATTGCATGTCCCTGTACATGTAGTCCAGGAAGTTGCATCTCAGGGCAGTCACACTAACATGGAGAATGACAGTCAAATCATACCTGGTGAGGTGTGGCATGGGTGCATAGGTTATGTTGCGGATCCTGTTACCCAACAGCCAGATGTGTTTACTATCGCCTTGTGTAGCCTGCTGAGTGGGACATCAGTGTGACCGCCTACAGAGTCACCTATGACTGGTGTGTTGTGTAGGTTATGACACCCTATTGGCTGTAGTTGATGTGCACACATGAGTCTGTGGGCTATAAGTAATTGGTGTTGTGTTTGGTGATGGGGGCTGCCTCTGTTGCCTACACAGAGTATGGAGAGGTTCTGCAAATGTTGCAGTCATACTATGTGTGGCCTGTGGTGGTGGAGATCTATTGAGACTATGTGATGAGTGGGTGTGTTGCAAATGTTAAACGTCCCCACATGAATGTCAGGTTCAGTCTGGGTTGGTGAGAGCATTACCCCCGGCATGGCTACATATGTGCATCTCCCACAGGCTGTAGTGTCATATGTTGGGAGGTGAGCATTGACTGTGTTCATGAGACAATTGCTGTGTTGCCTCATGTTTGCCATATTCGTCATATAGACAGGCAATAACATGGGTATGTGACACTTGGACATGCCTATATATTCAACCATGTCTCACAAGATATGTGAGTTACGTGTGTACAACAGCTGTTGTACTGTAAGCAAGCTGGAAATGTGAGGACAGACAGTGTACCTGTAAGAAATGAGTTGGAATGTGTGCTATAGTAATAAGTACCTCATGAAGTGCTTACATGTTATGAACAAGTCCTGAGCATGAATATGCAATACAGATAGGGTGTTGGATAATATAAACCCATTCCAACCCACAAGCGGAGACGCCAGTCATAATTGGAGGCACTGCACTATTACCCTGCTGAGTATGGTCTGCAGGTCTATGAACCTTTATCAACTTAGATGTTAGCAGTAGAGATGTAGATGACAGTACGGATAATTTCACACTGCATAGCATACCTGTGACAAGGCATAGGACATCACCCATACTGTGTTCCAGCTACACTGAGTATACTAGATGTACCTTTGTATGTCACAGGAGTGGTCTACCAGTGGCCTGTTGACAGAAGCAACACTACAAAAGGTGTCTGAGTGACATGTGCATATCACGCCAGTGGCAGCTACAGTAAAACAGTGTTAATGTTTTGTACTCCCCCCTCATTGTAGCCCATACCACACAGACAAATGGGAGGCATCTGCATATGTAAGGATGTGAATGGCCATGACCTAGGAGCAATAGCTGTCTCAGTGTTGTGGACAACATACAGAATGGGCTTTGTGGGTGAGGTGCGTGACATATGTGCGCAATCTGACAGCCGATAATAGCATTGTCACCGCTAGGTGAATAACCCTGTACCCATTAACTACCACCTACGCAGCGGTCAACTTTATGGACACTGTGTGTAAGAGATGGTGCTGTGCAGTTCACCTCCCTGAGCTGGTGACGTCTCCAGGCCTATTAGGTAGTCATACAAGGCACCCATGTCATGACAGTGTGGCATCCATGGGCATAGAGATCATTGAACAGGCATACTCAGCACTCGTGTGACCAATATCGGATCACATATCACCTTTCAGGGGTATTGGCCATGAGTGGATGGGCGATACCAGCCTTCACAATCCTCATCTCCACTATGCAGAATGCTGGCTACCTTGCATAAAGACATGTGCTACACTGTGATGTTGGACATGCTACACGTACATATCCTGATCTAAAAGACATACGTCATGGACAGCCATCGTCCTACTAAAATGATCACCACATGCTGTACAGATCCGTGTGCCATACATGTTACATACCCCTGCCATACCATGCAACCCTGTCCATCAAAGCTGTACATGTCATCTCTGTCAAACATGGTGCGATGACCACATGGTAGATGTATCATTAACTGTCTGGATCAGTAATGTGGCACTGATGCACCTGGCGGTGGCAAAATGGCTGTTGGATACAGCTAGTAAACCTTGCCCGTCCATGCCATGGTTGATAACCATCCCTGCGAATAATGTCCGGCTAGCCATTGTCCCATAGGTATCACATGTGCAACACAGGCGATACGTGGCAGGATGTTGAACTGCTGTACAGTGCCATGTAGATGTATATGGCAAAACACATGCATGTAATGGTTTCCGTGTGCATGTATGCATTGTCACTGATCATGTCCGTTAAGGCAGCGTATGTGTTGATATGTGACATATACACAGCATCAAGGTCAACAGCATTACTGTGGACACATCCAGGCATATGCTGATAAGTAAGAACACCAGTATAGGCATACAGACATGCCCACATCAAGACAGCATTCACATCGAGTATGAGCAATGTAATGAGGTGACACACATATATGGTGATGATATCCAATGCACAACGGGTGTTACATGTGTGTGACACAAACATGTCAGTCATGTCAGTATCATGACGATTTGCAAAGATAACTGTTCATATGTACTAGATTTAATACAAATGTATGTGCAGCTGTATCTCTGTACATCTCTGTGATACTGTGACCTGTCTCCATCATTATGTCTTCCAGATAATGCCTCGTTCACCTGCCAGCGATAGCCGCCAGGAGGATGATGCCCTCATCCCACTCCATGATAACTATGAGGTGTTGTTCAGCCATGTGCCACAGCATGCCCAGCAGTGTGACGACCTGTGGCAGGAACTACGCAGGAGGGTTAATGATGTGGGTGGCCATAACCGCACCTACCAGCAGGTGCGCAGACACTGCACGGACCTGATACGACATGCAAAACAGCGTGCCAATGCAATCGCCAGGGAACAAGGTGGAACAGGTGGTGGGCCACGAATCCCAGCCCCCACTCACACGCACCGAGGAGCTACTGGCCAGCCTGAGGACACCCTCAGAACAGCATCCACAAACAGTAGCTGCCATCGTGGAGGTGGGTGTCTCCCAACCACTGAGCCTGGAGTTGCCTGGTAAGTCACTAATGCACATATGACTATCATATCCCATTTAGTTGCATGTGTCACTGTACAATATATAATGTAACATCATATGCAAGGTATGTTTACACACATGCCGCATACTATAGTTAGGTACCCTGTGTATGCGCACATGTGCATACTATATGCTATTGTACAGACAAATGTGTTAACATGCACAGTGCACACTGTAGCTGTCATACAGTCATTGATAATGTTCAAACCGCTGTGTCACCCCTATACAGGTACCTCTGGCATGCCGCACAGACATCAGTCCATTGCAGCTGAGACAGTTATGAGTATCAGGCATGTTAATGCATATATCTATTCGCCATGTGGCCAGTTAACACATGTACACATAATGTATGGTCCAGTCATGATATACAGGTCGCATCTGTCATCAAGCACACTGGCTACCCATGTGCAATATATTCAGACTAAATGAAACACCAACATGAAACCACAGTATCTGTCATTGCTAGATGTGTGGACAGCTGTGCATATAATGGTGGAGGTGTTGTTCAATGTAGGCATATGTACTATACATTGGAACAACACATGTGTGGTATGCAAACAGTACCACACAGTGAGCTTGGATGTGGGCAGCCCACAGGAGTCACCATTGTGTAATATGCCCCTGCAATGGGTGCACACATTGTGATGTGCCATTTGACAAGTCCCAGACATGTAGTGTTCCGGCTGCAATATTGTCTCACTATCCCATAATACATCCCCCACATACCAAACCTACAACCCTTTGTCTGCATAACCCTGTGAACAGTGATGTATCTGACATCTATGGGTGTACATATCAGGCTGTGAGTGTATTCTGGTGCTAGTTTTGTTATATCTATGGGTGTATGTCATATGGGACAACACAGACATGTGAGACAGCCATCACAAATATTTGGCCAACACATGTTCACACATGGCCATGGAGGATGGCCAGAGACATGCGGCCACACAGTAGATGTGATGTGTATACACCCTGTTACACATTTTCCTCACATGGTCCAACTATAGCCTTTGTTGAATGGTTATATAGTTGATGTGGAACACTGGACATCCTAAAAGCCTGTGCACGGCTTGTGGAGGTGTCACTTAATTCGACCATATAAGATGTGTTGAACATCATGACAAGCAGCTTCCACAGACATAGAAACCACATCAGGTCACAGATACTGTACATTTCCCTTGCTGCTGTTGGACATCACTGTCAGCCATGCACCTCATGTGTGTGGTACATAACTGTCATGTGGGACATGGTGTATTGACATGTCTGCCATGTGTGGACATGGTTGCCAGGCAGCTAAGACATGTTAGTAGTTGTGCAGGAGTGTCATCCGTAGGTCTTCCAGTGACCTGTCACATGACACAGCATGGTTTAGTGTGTATACACCTCAGTGATGTGGATCACAATCCACAGTAGTTATGTCATGTGTTTGCACGCAGTCATGGCTATGCACTGTGTGTGTATTACACACTGTATAGCAATATAGGCGCCTCATGATGCCATGCAATGGCACAGTGTCTGTACTTCACACTGTGTAGCAATGTAGACACCTCATACTACCCTTCAATGCTCATGCACATCTGCTAAAAGTGCTTTCTATCTGTAGGGCATACAGACAACACTGCAATGTGATACCCATTACACCGCTGTACATGTGTCAGGACACCATTGTGTCAGACATGTATGCATGTCAATGCACACATCCGCAGATTACATGTCATACTACATGTCAATGTCAAGGTCACATCAGCCATGTGTACTGTTAACCTGTGCTGGTCCACATA
Organism: Protopterus annectens; assembly: GCF_019279795.1. Taxonomy (NCBI): domain Eukaryota; kingdom Metazoa; phylum Chordata; order Ceratodontiformes; family Protopteridae; genus Protopterus; species Protopterus annectens. The sequence goes on from NC_056748.1 coordinate 88,836,779, forward strand.
GTGTATCACAGGGATGCATGCTTACTACCATGATTGTGTGAACTGCATGGCTTCTGATATGACACCTGCTTGCTGTTGCGTGCAACCCAGGGAGGTATGCTAACTACCACTATTAATGTCTGAGCTGCATGCCATCTGCTGCATCACATGCATGCTGCATGCCATCTGTCAAATCACATGCATGGTGAGTGTGTGTGTCTGTGTGTGTCTCTGTGTGTATGTGTGTCTGTGTGGGTGTCTGTGTGTAATGTAGAGTCTTTCTTTGCATTCACAGGTGATGTAGGTGCGTTACCCTCCTGCGGTCCATCTGATGTTAGTGTCCCCACAGATACTAACACTGATGAACATATGCATGAGGTACAGGCAGGGTTGTCAGGGGCTGAATCTGTGCCAATGGTTGCCATCCCTGCTATGTCCCCCTCTTCTCCGCACACAGTACTCATGCCAACACATACCCCATCACCAGTGGCCATAGAGGAAGAACAGTCAGCGTGTGTTAGCTCAGAACAGGAACGAGTGGTGGCTACAGAAGGTGTGTCTCCACACCATGGTGTCAGTGTAATGACTGCAGATGTGCCACACAGGCATGTGGTCAGTGCTGCTCATAGGAGGACCTCTGGCAGACATGCACCTGCAGGACAGAGTGCAGCAGCTGGTGTCACCAGACACATGTTCCAGACTGTAATGGTGGCACAGGCACGTGCTGAACGGCAGAACACAGAAGGGCAGAGGCTTCAGAGGGCTGCTATCTGTTCTTTAAACAACAACATCCAGGCATTGGCAAATGCTCAACAGCAGATTGCTGATGTTCTGGACAGGTGATTGGGTGACATGGTTGGAATCCTTGACCATGGCATGGCAATCCGCGAGCATGAGCTGTCTGTGCTGGAACATCTGGTAGGAGTGAGGCGTAGGCCACATGGACATAGGCCAGCTACACCACCTGGTGCAGGTCAACGTGAACGAGCCACCTCACATGCCCGCTCCCACAGTGCCAGTAGCAGTGCAGCTGGTGCTGCGCTGTCCACACCAGGACACAGCAGGCCATGTGGACGTGGCCCTGGATGTTTCCAGTGGGGACATGGTTCCAGTGGACATGTGTCATCGAACAGTAGCCAATCTGTACCTCTGCCTGGTAGTGCCTGTGCAACCCCTGGCAGGCACAGGTCACATGGCTGTGGCCGGACACAGTGAGCTGTACATCCTGGTCTGTACAATCTGGAGCTGTCAATAATACCCCTGTGTAGGCTGGGCACATGACAGGACTGTGTGCACACACACACACGCACACAGCAGAAACATCTGTAGGGCACCGCAACACCCACATGCATAACTACCACACATGTCCAATCAGATCACCGGCCCTAACCCACACACATGATGTCATCCGCTGGTGCAACCTATGCCCCTGGCAAACATTATCACCCTATGCATATGATGATGCCTGTGCCACATCCCTATCATCCACACCATCGGTGCAGGGACATGCTCATATGGTCTGATGCACAGGGTGAACAGAATAGTAAGTAGTGTATATTACATTTGTTGTGTACTGTTGACATGCACCGGACATACCATGTAGTACAGGTTTAGAATGCATTGTTATATGTTCACAGTATGTGTCTTGGTAACAACAGTAGCAGCATGTTGGTAATGATGCCCTGCTTCCCTCCTTAAGGTCTAATTGCATGTGCCATTATGTTACAGTGTTTGCAGCTAGAGTGCATTGTTGCATGTTCACAGCCTGTGTCTTGGTAACAACAGTAACAGCATGTTGGTAATGATGCCCTGCTTCCCTCCTTAAGGTCTACTTGCATGTGCCAATAAGTAGCAGTGTTTGCTGTTTACCATGTGTAAATGTGGAGTACTCACCGGCATGTATGGCAATACCAGCATGCTATATGTAGCCTCAACTTCACTGTTAGAAAGGATACCATTCCACAGATGTACACACATCTACTGCTCCAGAAGCATGTGAGCTGTTCAATAGGCTACAGTGGCTAGAGACGTGACATCCATACCGGCTCACATCACAGGTATGGTGACATGGTGCGGGGGGTTTACACAGTGGTCTGGCTGATGTCAACGTTAGAGGCCAGTTGATAGCATGAGGCCTCACTGTGTAGCAGTAATACACTGCCACATTACAGGATGAGAACACACACAGACATACACAGAAACACACAGTAACATGCCCACACTCACGGGGTCAACAACACTATAATGCACACTTGATAGTGTTGAGGTGAGGACCCCTGCCTATGTGGTAATCACCTTCACAGTACTGTGTACCTACATGACGTGACACAGAGAATGAACATGTACAGGTAGCCAGTAAGGCTGAGACTGATGGCATCAACAGGGTAGTAGACTGCATCACCATGAGGGGTTAGGGATCCTGTCTGTTCTGTATGGTAGCATACACCCTCACTCCATGCACCAGACAGCCATACATACATACACACACACACACACACTGTGGAGTCCACAAACGTCATTCACATACAGATAGCTGACATGTGTGTGATACACACACCATCCCTGCCTAAGTCTTGCTTTCTACACTGCAGTATGTACAGATCTCTACAACAGTGCACAGGGGTGAGTAACAATTGGGATGTATTCCCCACCATACGTGGCATATATGGTCACACAAGCAAACACACATGGCAGTACTGTGAATCATACACCTGCTATATGATGATATGTCTGACAGACATGCAGCTGTATTGGCCGCATTATGTGTACCAATGCTACCTTTGGCAATTGTGCTGCTATATGCACACGGGAGGACGTAAGTGTTACAGGTGTCAAGTGATGTACAGTCAGTAACACCCTGACCGCTGTGTAGGTTGTATGTCTTCACCTTCAGGTAACAGTAACATAGCGTACTGTTTGCACATGTAATGGTAGGACGGCTTGTGACACACCTGTGAGCTGTCCTCAGCAAACATCCATCTGCAAAGGTGGACCACCACTTTATGTACACACATCCATCCATACCTGATGTACATCCTACCGTACTGTCAGTATTTCACCATATACAGGTGTCAATGATGGGGCTGCATTGCAACTGCATGTTGTAGTTAGACACAGATGAACGACATACATCAGCTACTGCACATGCATGGTAGCTGCATGCACACCACTACATGTACATGTGTGTTGCTCCTACATTCCTGTCATGTAGCCATGTTTGTATGCATTGCAATTGGTGGACATGTGTGATGACATACATGACACATGGACTGTTGTATGATATGTTGGTTGTCATGGGTAACTGTTACAGAGGGAATGTACTGTTAGCATTCAACAGCCACGGACCTACCTTCCATGTGTATGTGTGTGATAGCTGTAGCCACCTGTCTGCACAAAGAACAGCAAAAGCTTTGCTATGTACATATGCATTGTGTGTGTGTGGGCCATGTACATATCCACTGCGATTACATGTATGCCATATCCAAACATGAGTGTTTTCTGGTGTACAGCGACAGTCATCTGTTAAAGCTGTGTAAGACCCAGGGCCCCTGTTATGTGTAGAGCTGACCTGGTCATGAACTGTGGCATCATTGCATTGCATACCACATGATGGAACCCTGTCAGTACATGTGTAGTCTGCACAGTTGCTGCAGACCCATGTACAGTCCACTGGTCATGAGTAACATGGTGGTGTGGTAATGTATGGATGTGTGTTGCTGGTCCAAGGACATGGTGATGTCCGAGGGCTACATAGTAGAATGCGGCATGTACTACTGTGATCTGCACCTGAGACATCTGTGATGGCTCTTGAGTGTGTACTGGTCAGTACATGTGAGTGGCCTTCATGTACGTGGAGACAGTAACACCTGGAGCGGTCCATCACAGTCTTATGACCCACATGTCTGTATCTGAGGTATACAGTGGTAGTGCTATTGTGCACAACTGTGCCATATGCCAGGTGTTCCTCACTGCAGAGATGTCCGTATTCCCCATTGTTGGATCTGGATTGTCAGCTGTGATCACGAATGCTACACAGCTAGCACTGACGACCAGTGTCAGATGTGTGTAGTGCAGCGTTCGTGCTAACAGTGTTTGCTATCGACACACTGTGCCCTTCCGTGTTTAGAATCCATGTGCATACAAGACAGCCCTTCACTACTACTAAGTGTGTGAGCATGCCAAGTATGCCATTGTGTAGATCGACACACAGTACATTCCAAACTGTGCCCTTCCGTGTTTAGAATCCATGTGCATACAAGACAGCCCTTCGCTACTACTAAGTGTGTGAGCATGCCCAGTATGCCGTTGTGCAGATGGACACACAGTACATTCCAAACGGAAGTGTGCTACTAAGTGTGTGAGCATGCCCAGTGACACCTTGTGTCGGTTACGTGCCTCTGTGTATGGGCATGACCATTGAAATCCTGTATAGTGATAGTGGTCATCCAGGCAACAGATGTCCATACCCCACGTCAGGATGGATTCCTACATTGAACACACTGGGACTGTCTTGAAGGGTGTACTGTCTGTGGTGTGCCTCGTATCCATGTAGTGTTATAATAGTGCTCCGTAGATAGGCAGTTGTCCCGCTCACACATCTGCCGTGTGTTTGTCTACATCTACCTTGGGACAGTAATATGCTTTTAGACTGCTCCCTCTCCATACATTCCCTATCAGCATCTTTGCCTTTGCTGATTATGTCATCCACCTAGAAGTATGCTTCAGGGAGTGCTGTGTTCCAGTAATCTCGGTAGCGCGTTCTGTAACTCCGTAATGCTGTAGTGTGATAAGGTAGGTGTATGTTTGATGCCCTGCCATGTGTGTGTGTGTGTGTTTCCAGCTGCCTGGGGACAGAGTAATGCTTTTAGATGGCTCCCTCTCTATACATTCCCTATCGGCGTCTTTGCCTTTGCTGATGATGTCATCCACCTAGACGTATGCCTCTGGGAGTGCTGTGTTCCAGTAATCTCGGTAGCGCGTTCTGTAACTGCATAATGCTGTAGTGTGATAAGGTAGTTAGGTGTATGTTCGACTCCTGGCCCTGCTAAGTGTGTGTGTGTGTTTCCAGCTGCCTGGGGACAGAGTAATGCTTTTAGATGGCTCCCTCTCCATACATTCACTATTGGCGTCTTTGCCTTTGCTGATGATGTCATCCATCTAGAAGTATGCCTCTGGGAGTGCTGTGTTCCAGTAAACTCAGTAGCGCATTCTGTAACTGTGTAATGCTGTAGTGTGATAAGGTAGTTATGTGTATGTTTGACTCCCGGCCCTGCCAAGTGTGTGTGTGTGTGTGTGTGTGTGTGTGTGTGTTTCAAGCTGCCTGGGGACAGATTAATGCTTTTAGACGGCTTCCTCTCCATACATTCCCTATCGGCGTCTTTGCCTTTGCTGATGATGTCATCCACCTAGAAGTATGCCTCTGGGAGTGCTGTGCTCCAGTAATCTCAGTAGCGCATTCTGTAACTGCGTAATGCTGTAGTGTGATAAGGTAGTTAGGTGTATTTTCAACTCCCGGCCCTGACAAGTGTGTGTGTGTGTGTGTGTGTGTGTGTGTGTGTGTGTGTGTGTGTTTCCAGCTGCCTGGGGACAGAGTAATGCTTTTAGATGGCTCCCTCTCCATACATTCCCTATCGGCGTCTTTGCCTTTGCTGATGATGTCATCCACCTAGAAGTATGCCTCAGGGAGTGCTGTGTTCCAGTAATCTCGGTAGTGCATTCTGTAACTGCGTAATGCTATAGTATGATAAGGTAGTTAGATGTATGTTTGACTCCCGGCCCTGCCAAGTGTGTGTGTGTTTCCAGCTGCCTGGGGACAGAGTAATGCTTTTAGACGGCTTCCTCTCCATAAATTCCCTATCGGCGTCTTTGCCTTTGCTGATGATGTCATCCACCTAGAAGTATGCCTCTGGGAGTGCTGTGCTCCAGTAATCTCAGTAGCACGTTCTGTAACAGCGTAATGCTGTAGTGTGATAAGGTAGTTAGGTGTATTTTCAACTCCCGGCCCTGCCAAGTGTGTGTGTGTGTGTTTCCAGCTGCCTGGGGACAGAGTAATGCTTTTAGATGGCTCCCTCTCCATACATTCCCTATCGGCATCTTTGCCTTTGCAGATGATATCATCCACCTAGAAGTATGTCTCTGGGAGTGTGGTGATGCTGAAACTCGGTAGCGCGTTTTTTTACTGTGTAATGCTGTAGTGTGGTAGACTAGACAGGTAGGTGCTCGATTCCATGGCATGGCAGGTGTGTGTGTTTGGCAGTTATACCCTATGTGATATCTGTGGGTGGCTAGCTGCGGGATGTGTTCAGTGTGTTTTGTTGGTGACCTATATAGTGTCCACAGCCCACATATTCTGCCAAGACACTGGGTTGTCAACACATGCATTCGCCAACAGGTCTGGTGAGTAAATGTCAACAGCCCTACACTTACCCTTAATACAGTCTGACCCGAGTGACGCAACAGAACTCACATGCCTTGATAGTAACAACACTACATGATGCAGGTGGCACATGTAGTTTCCTTTTCATGCCTGTATAATGCTTTGCTGTCATGTGAACTGCTGTTGTGATATAAATGCAATATCTACATATGTGTGTATATGTATATGTGTGTATGTATATCTATGTATATATGTATACAAATAATATATATGATATATGTGGATATGGAGAGATAGACATAGATATAAACATATATGTCTGGGGACATCAGCACTATTGAATGTTTGTGCCGGATGATCTGTACATGATAACCTGGGATCTATGTATATCTGCCATGGCGTGGTGGTAATGCACATTGTCTGTGGTGTGCAGGGTCCCGGGTTGTAGTCTTGTAGACACCGGGTATTTTGTTGCTGGGAAGACCATGGGACATCGAATATGGTGATAGTAAGGCACCTGTTACCAGTTGTGTATGGATCTGAGTGACACTAAGCAGTGGTTATTAATTTGGAGGTTCGGAATGGGTCATATAACTATTCATTAGAAGACTATACTATGCAGATGAGGTTGACAATAGTGTATCCCATTTATCCCCAGGGTGTGCTGCTGGTCCCTGGAGTGTATGTGTGTAGTCAGCCGGGTGCAGGTCTCGAATATAGTTGACAGCATGGGAGGGGGGGGGTCAGGCATACTGTAAGTACATTGCAGAACTGTGCCTCAGGAGTGCGCCTGCCTTAGCACACCAAGCTAGGGGCGTGTCTATACCTGCCTGGTGATGTTGGGAGGGATGACAGCAGTGGTGGGGTAGTCAGGGTGTACAGGCTGCACAAACAGGTGATGATCAGCACAATCAGCAGATGACATGGCCAGCCCGCACATGAACAGCACGGTAATGTGAGCAAGCAGCATACACACAGGTTTTATCCACACTCTACACCACCTGTGTATACCTGCAGGGACATTTCACGACACAGTCCAACCAAATAAGTAGGGCTGCAGCAGGCAACATAGACCATCATGTGCAGGAGGCTGAGGGCAGTGAGGATGTGTATGCTGCTGAACATCTCTTACTGGGGTGACATAAGACTTTATAGTGTTTAGTATGTGTGTGATGGTGTACCTACAGCTTGTGTAAGTGCCCTGCTTAGTGTGCGTGTGATGGTGCATCTCTAGTGTGCATGAGTTTCTTGTCTAATATGTGAGTGATAGTGTATCTGCAGTGTGTATGTGTGTGTGTGTGTGTGTGTGTGTGTGTGTGTGTGTGTGTGTGTGTGTGTGTGTGCGCCTTGTGTAGTATTTGTCTGATGGTGTATCTGCAGTGCGTGAGTGCCCAGTGTAGTATTTGTTTGATGTTGTATCTGCAGTGAGTGTGTGCCCTGTGTATTGTTTCTGTGATGGTGTATCTGCAGTGTGTGTGCATATGTGTGTGTGTGTTTGTGTGTGTATATATATGTGTGTGTGTGTGTGTGTGTGTGTGTGTGTGTGTGTGTGTGTGTGTGTGTGTGCGCGCCTTGTGTAGTATGTGTCTGATGGTGTATCTGCAGTGGGTGAGTTCCCTGTGTAGTGTGTGTGATGGTTTATCTGCAGGGTGTGTGAGTGCCCTGTGTAGTATGTGTATGATGGTGTATCAGCAGTGTGTGTGAGTGGCCTGTTTAGTATGTGTGTGATAGTGTATCTGCAATGTGTGTGTCCTGTGTAGTATGTGTGTCTTTTTGTATCTGTAGTGTGTGTAAGTATCCTGTATAGTATCTATGTATTGGTTTATCTATAGTGTTTGTGAGTGCCGAGTGTAGTATGTGTGTGATGGTGCGTCTGCCGTGTATGTGAGTGCCTTGTTTAGTATGTCTGTGGTAGTGTATATGTAGTGTGTGTGAATGTCTTGTGTAGTATGTGTGTGATGCTGTATCTGCACTTTGTGTGAGTGCCTTGTGTAATATGTGTGTAATGGTGTATCTTTAGTGTGTGATTGTCCTGTTTAGCATGTATGCAATGGTGTATCTGCAGTATGTGTGTGAGTGCCCTGTGTAGTATGTGTGTGATGGTGTATCCTGTGTAGTGCTTCTGTGATAGTGTAGCTGCAGTGTGTGTGTGTGTGTGTGTGTGTGTGTGTGTGTGTGTGTGTGTGTGTGTGTGTGTGTGCATGCACCTTATGTAGTATGTGTATCATGGTGTATCTGTATGTGTGTGAGTATCTTGTGTAGTATCTGTGTATTGGTTTATCTGCAGTGTTTGTGAGTATCATCTGTAGTATGTGCGTGATGGTGTATCTGCAGTGTGTGTGAGTATCCTGTGTAGTATTTGTGTGATAATTTATCTGCAGCGTGTGTGAGTGTCCTGTTTAGTATGTGTGTGATGGCTTATCTGCAGTGTGTGTGAGTGCCCTGTTTAATATGTGTGATGGTGTATTTGTAGTATGTGTGTGAATGCCCTGTGTAGTATGTGAGTAATGGTGTATCTGCAGTGTGTGTGAGTATCTGGTGTAGTATGTATGTGTTGGTTTATCTGCAGTGTATGTGAGTGTCCTGTGTAGTATGTGTGTGATAGTCTGTCTGCAGTGTGTGTGAGTCTCCTGTTTACTATTTGTGTGATGGTGTATCTGTAGTGTGTGTGAGCATCCTGTGTAGTATATGTGTGATGGTGTATGCGCAGTATGTGTGTATGCCCTGTTTAGTATGTGTACGGTGGTGTATATGCAGTGTATGTGAGTGTCCTATGTAGTATGTTTGTGATGGTGTGTCTGCAGTGTATGTGAGTGCCTTGTTTAGTATGTCTGTGGTAGTGTATATGTAGTGTGCGAGAATGTCTTGAGTTTTATGTGTGTGATGCTGTATCTGCACTGTGTGTGAGTGCCTTGTGTAATATGTGTGCGATGGTGTATCTGCAGTGTGTGAGTGCCCTGTTTAGTATGTGTGTGTTGGTGTATCTGCAGTATGTGTGAGAGTCCTATGTAGTATGTGTGTGATGGTGTATCTGCAGTATGTGTGAGTGTCTGAAGTATGTGTGTGATGGTGTAGCCTGTGTAGTGCTCCTGTGATAGTGTATCTGCAGTGTATGTGTGTGTGTGTGTGTGTGTGTGTGTGTGTGTGTGTGTGTGTGTGCGCATCTTGTGTAGTATGTGTCTGTTGGTGTATCTGCAGTGTGTGAGTGCCCTGTGTAGTATGTGTGTGATGGAGTATCTAAAGTTTGTGTGAGTATCCTGTGTAGTATGCAAGTGATGGTTTATCTGCAGTGTGTGAGTGCCCTGTTTAGTATGTGTGTGATGGTTTATCTGCAGTGTGTGTGAGTGTCCTGTGTAGTATGTGTGTGATGGTGTATCCTGTGTAGTGCTCCTGTGATAGTGTATCTGCAGTGTATGTGTGTGTGTGTGTGTGTGTGTGTGTGTGTGTGTGTGTGTGTGTGTGTGTGTGTGTGTGTGTGTGTGTGTGTGTGTGTGTTTGTGTGTGTGCACCTTGTGTAGTATGTGCCTGATGGTGTATCTGCAATGTGTGTGAGTGCCCTGTGTTGTATTTGTGTGATGGTGTATCTGCAATATGTGTAAGTATCGTGTACAGTATGCATGTGATGATGTATCCACAGTGTGTGCGAATGTGCTGTTTAGTGTGTATGTGATTGTGTATCTGCAGTGTGTGTGACATACTCCTCAACCTGGAAACACCAAAAATCTGGACAAGGCCCATGAAAAATAGGTACAAATCTGTACAAATTGCATACATAATTATGTATCTCTGCCCACTCCAATGGAATTGTGGGATACCAACTTTCAAACGCAAACTGAAGAACAGACAACCAAAATATGGCTCCAGAGTCCAACTTTCAAGTACATGACCTAGCTTTCATGAGATGTTAGTGCCAATATTAGAATAAAGTTAATGTTAATACAGTATACCTCAAATAAATAGTTCTATATTTTGCTGTATTTCTCTTGCCCAAGTGTATTCCCATCATTAGTGTTCCAACATCCACTGCTTGCATAGCCTACCAACATGATACCATCTTACTCCATTTCTAATTTATTAATGTAAATAAGAGAAATATTCCAATATGTTTATAACCATCTGTAAACAGCATTCAGTAAGGCAATCCCTGAAGATCCCACAGTGATGATTTAATTGTAGATACCTATCATTTCCTGTCAGCTTACATATATTACTTTCTTTACTAGCACAAAATATACTGTGCAACAGATCAGTCTGAATATTACAGTTACATTACTATTAATACAGTGTACATTAAATAAATACTTTTATATCTGATATCTTTGTTTAAACAAGAGCATTCAGTATAATTTTATTCCAGCATACACTGTTTCCCTGGGCTGCTAACCTGACAGTATCAACTCTGTGTTTTACTTAATACAAATATGAAAAATATTTCATATTTTCATAATCTCTTACACACAGTCATCAGTAACTCAAGCCCTGTACATCTGACAGTTGTAAATGTAAAAAATTACAGCAAAAATACCACAGTTCTACAAACTGTCTTTGTATATAAAAAGTGCTTAGCTGGTGATTACAGAATGTAAGTAGCCATGAACATAAAATGTACTGTATTGCCTCTTACTCTAAACAGTGCAGAGATAGGTTCATAGGTTCATAGGTTGGTACTAGGCTATCGGCCCTAGGGCCTATACAAGCCTAGCCATAACAATTCCCTGGCTATTTCTTTCCACACTATTTACTTCCCTGGACCCCTGTCTAGCAGGGTGACTGACGTGACCCCCGGGGTGAATTTCCTTTCTCCAATCCAATCATCAAGGTTCCTTTTGAAGAGGGCCAAAGAGGCGCTCTGCTTGACATGTATGGGCAGTCTATTCCAGAGTCTGGGGAGTCTCTTGTTCAGGAGCCTATCCCTCCAGCATGTTTTGTTTATTGTGATAACAAGATTTAGATCCCTGGAGTGTGTGGCTCTGAGGGATTGGGATTTCTTTAACTTATTCCCTCCAGCAGAGCTCTTTTGAGTATATACCTTTAACTCCCAGTGGGTGTGGCTTCAGCCTTTAAAAAATGAATTTATCATATTACAGTTATAACAAATACTTATTAACAGATGTCACATATCAATACAATTGTGTTTGCCATCATATATCAAGATAAAATATTCTGATACCCTGTGTGTAGCATGGTTTTGGATTTATTATTGCAAATATGAACAGGCAATATTTGACGCCTAGAGGAGCAGTAGGAGTTAACTGCAGAAATGCCTGGAGACGTCACTCGGCTGTAATAAGTTAAGTGTAGCATGTTCAACAGCTCTGGGTTTGACATGGCCTTGTATGTTAAGCAGAGATGGCCTTGGAGCAGACGATATGTGACAGAGTATAGTTGGAGTTTTTCAAGGCGGTCAGCATAGGGCATCTGCTTTAGACCTGTGATTCTTTTAGTGAGGTATTTCTGTGGCCTTTCCATTTGTTGCAGATGCCTTGAGAGGTACATACAAAATGGGACATTATTTTCTATAATGGGTCTAATGAGGGATGAGTACAGTGGGACAGTGACCTCCTTTTTTCTGGATGAAAAGCCCTTAGTGAAGAGGTGTGCCACATAGAAGGATTTCCTGACTGTTGTGGCGATGTGGTTATTGAAGGTGAGACCACTGTCTATCTGTGTCTCTAAGTCTGTTATCAAACTTTCGGTGTTTAGTTTACTGCCACCTATGTTATAATTCACAGGTACATGTTTTTTCCAAAAGGGGATAACTATACATTTCTTGGCACTGAGCTTGAGCCCATGGATCTGGCACCAAGCATCTGTTTCTGTAAGGCCCTTTTGTAGAGTATCCACATAATTTGGGGATTCAATAATGGCTCCCAGTTTGCAGTCATCTGCGAACTTAGTTAGCCAGAGTCCCTTAGTGTTGGCCTGTACTTCAGAGAAGTAGATGCCAAACAAGAGATGTCCCAGGACTGAACCCTGAGGTACTCCACTTGTCACTTGTCTGGAGCTGGATTTGGAGTCAGCTACTTTTACAGTGTGGGTTCTGTCAGTAAGCCAGTTGCAACCCATCGAGTGACATGGGGATTAATGCCCAGCTAAGTAAGTTTATCTATGATTCCAGAGTGAGGGATGGTGTCAAAGGCCTTGGTGAGGTCTAGATAGGCTGCATGGACTGCCTTACTCTCATCCACGGCTCTGGAGACTGATTCGAAGAAGTCAATAAGGTTCAGGTGACAAGATCGGCCCTTCACGAACCCAAACTGGGTGGGGTCCAGTGTTTTAAGGCTGCCAATGTCTTTGTTTATAAATTCCATAATAATACGTTCCATGGCCTTGCAGATCAGGCTCGTCAGACTGATGGGGTGGTAGTTCCTGGGATGAGCTGCAATTCCAGAACAGATGTGTATTCAGTAGTCATCTATTATATGTAGTTTATCTTTCTAATTATATGACATTTCAGTAAGAAAAAGCATGTACAGCAATTACTGTACTCTGCATACTGTTCAAAAGCTCTAAATAATAACTCAGTGGACAAGTACCTAACCAGACATGCTACATCTGCTAAGCAGGTCACAATAAATACCACATCTAGGCAGTTACAAAAAAGTATCTTTATTACCATAATAAATACTTAAGGCAATAATAAAGTATTCACTAATCCACTGTACCCAACCCCCACCCTGGACACACACACACACACACACACACACACACACACACACACACACACACACACACACACACACACACACACACAAACACACACATACGCCCTCTTCATTCAGCCAGAAGAGATCTTCACAGAAAGTTTCCTACCAGAATCTCATTCACAAGTGCAGCCTAGATCCAATAAAGTGAATAACTGTTGCTCATAGTTCCCGAATGCCGCCACTTGCAAGTGCAGCCTAATCCCTGCAGATAGAGCCAAAGAATTCATTTAAAATAAAGTGAATAACTCCATTTCAAATAAAGCGCGAATAACTGTTGAAATTAAGCATTCGTTTGAATATCTGTTTCTCGTTTGTACTTGCAGATCATGTAAACCCATTCAAGCCAGCACCAGCTGGAAATGTGCCCTTGAGCTCAATTCCAACAGGCTGGTAGCCCTGATGGAGCTGACGTCATCATGCACATGATGATGTCAGCTCAAAAAGAAAACGGGGAAAAAATTAAAAATAAAAAGCTGGAGAAAAGTCAGAAATGGAGAGGTGCCACTTGGGAATATTGGCACCCCAGTATTTGGACCCCAAAACTCAGTAAAAAACAAGTAAGTTGGTACAGTTGGATGGTATGGCGTGTGAGTGTCCTGTTTACTGTTTGTGTGATGATGCATTTGCAGTCTGTGTGTGAGTACCCTGTGTAGTATGTGTTTGATGGTGTATCTGCAGTGTGTGTGAGTATCTGGTGTAGTATGCATGTGATGGTTTATCTGCAGTGTGTGTGTATGTGTGTGTGTGTGTGTGTGTGTGTGTGTGTGTGTGTGTGTGTGTCCTGTTTAGTATGTGTGTGGTAGTGTATATGCAGTGTATGTGAGTGTCCTGTGTAGTGTGTGTGTGATGGCCTGTCTGCAATGTGTGTGAGTCTCCTGTTTACTATTTGTGTGATGGTGTATCTGTAGTGTGTGTGTGAGTGGCCTGTGTAGAATATGTGTGATGGTGTATGTGCAGTGTGTGTGAGTGCCTTGTGTAATATGTGTGTGATGGTGAATATGTAGTGTGTGAGTGCCCTGTGTAGTATGTGTGTGATGGTGTATGTGCAGTGTGTGTGGGTATACGGTGTAGTATGCATGTGATGGTTTAGCTGCAGTGTGTGTGAGTGTCCTGTTTAGTATGTGTGTGATGATGTATCTGCAGTATGTGTGAGTGCCCTGTTTAGTATGTGTGTGATGGTGTATCTGCAATATGTGTGTCCTGTGTAGTATGTGTGTGATGGTGTATCTGCAGTGTATGTGTGATTCCTGTGTAATATCTGTGTGTTGGTTTATCTGCAGTATTTATGAGTGTCATGTGTAGTATGTGTGTGATTATGTATCTACAGTGTGTTTGAGTATCCTGTGTAGTACTTGTGTGATGGTTTATATGCAGTGTGGGTGAGTGTCCTGTTTAGTATATGTGTGATGGTGTATCTGCAGTGTGTG
>NC_056748.1:88853767-89018767 GCF_019279795.1 Protopterus annectens
TGTGTGTGATGGTGTATCTGCAGTTTGTGTGTGTGCCCTATGTAGTATGTGGTTGGTGGTGTATCTGCAGTGTGTGTGAGTGCCCTGTGTAGTAGGTGTGTGATGGTGTATGTGCAGTGTGTATGAGTGCCCTGTGTAGTAGGTGTGTGATGGTGTATCTGCAGTGTGTGTGAGTGCCCTGTGTAGTAGGTGTGTGATGGTGTATCTGCAGTGTGTGTGAGTGCCCTGCTTAGTATGTGTGTGATGGTGTATCTGCAGTGTGTGTGAGTGCCCTACTTAGTATGTGTGTGATGGTTTATCTGCAGTTTGTGTGTGTGCCCTGGTTAGTATGTGTTTGGTGGTGTATCTGCAGTGTGTGTGAGTGCCCTGCTTAGTATGTGTGTAATGGTTTATCTGCAGTGTGTGTGAGTGCCCTGCTTAGTATGTGTGTGATGGTTTATCTGCAGTGTGTGTGTGAGTGTCATATGTAGTATTTGTGTGATGGTTTGTCTGCAGTGTGTGTGAGTGCTCTGCTTAATATGTGTGTGATGGTGAATCTGCAGTGTGTGTGAGTGCTCTGCTTAGTATGTGTACGATGGTTTATCTGCAGTGTGTGTGAGTGTCCTGGTTAGTATGTGTGTGATGGTGTATCTGCAGTGTGTGTGAGTGTCCTGTTTAGTATGTGTGTGATGGTGTATCTGCAGTGTGTGTGTGAGTGCCCTGCTTAGTATGTGTGTGATGGTTTGTCTGCAGTTTGTGTGTGTGCCCTGTGTAGTATGTGTTTGGTGGTGTATCTGCAGTGTGTGTGAGTGCCCTGTGTAGTAGGTGTGTGATGGTGTATCTGCAGTGTGTGTGAGTGCCCTGTGTAGTAGGTGTGTGATGGTGTATCTGCAGTGTGTGTGAGTGCCCTGCTTAGTATGTGTGTGATGGTGTATCTGCAGTGTGTGTGAGTGCCCTGCTTAGTATGTGTGTGATGGTGTATCTGCAGTGTGTGTGAGTGCCCTGGTTAGTTTATGTGTGATGGTGTATCTGCAGTGCGTGCGAGTGCCCTGCTTAGTATGCATGTGATGGTTTATCTGCCGTGTGTGTGAGTGCCCTGCTTAGTATGTGTGTGATGGTTTATCTGCAGTGTGTGTGTGATTGTCTTATGTAATATTTGTGTGATGGTTTGTCTGCAGTGTGTGTGAGTGCCCTGCATAGTATGTGTGTGATGGTGAATCTGCAGTGTGCGTGAGTGCTCTGCTTAGTATGTTTGTGATGGTGTATATGCAGTGTTTGTGAGGGCCCTGCTTAGTATGTGTGTGATGGTTTATCTGCAGTGTGTGTGTGTGTCCTGGTTAGTATGTGTGTGATGGTGTATCTGCAGTGTGTGTGAGTGTCCTGGTTAGTATGTGTGTGATGGTGTATCTGCAGTTTGTTTTAGTGCCCTGTGAAGTATGTGTTTGGTGGTGTATCTGCAGTGTGTGTGAGTGCCCTGTGTAGTAGGTGTGTGATGGTGTATGTGCAGTGTGTGTGAGTGCCCTGTGTAGTAAGTGTGTGATGGTGTATCTGCAGTGTGTGTGAGTGCCCTGTGTAGTAGGTGTGTGATGGTGTATCTGCAGTGTGTGTGAGTGCCCTGCTTAGTATGTGTGTGATGGTGTATCTGCAGTGTGTGTGAGTGCCCTGCTTAGTATGTGTGTGATGGTGTATCTGCAGTGTGTGTGAGTGCCCTGGTTAGTATATTTGTGATGGTGTATCTGCAGTGTGTGTGAGTGCCCTTCTTATTATGTGTGATGGTTTGTGTGCAGTGTGTGTGAGTGCCCTGTGTAGTATGTGTTTGGGGGTGTATCTGCAGTGTGTTTAAGTCCCCTGCTTAGTATGTGTGTTATGGTTTATCTGCAGTGTGTGTGAGTGCCCTGCTTAGTAAGTGTGTGATGGTTTATCTGCAGTGTGTGTGTGAGCGTCTTATGTAGTATTTGTGTGATGGTTTGTCTGCAGTGTGTGTGAGTGCCCTGCTTAGTATGTGTGTGATGGTGAATCTGCAGTGTGTGTGAGTGCTCTGCTTAGTATGTGTGTGATGGTGTATCTGCAGTGTGTGTGAGTGCCCTGTGTAGTATGTGTTTGGGGGTGTATCTGCAGTGTGTGTGAGTGCCCTGCTTATTATGTGTGATGGTTTGTGTGCAGTGTGTGTGAGTGCCTTGCTTAGTAAGTGTGTGATGGTTTATCTGCAGTGTGTGTGTGAGCGTCTTATGTAGTATTTGTGTGATGGTTTGTCTGCAGTGTGTGTAAGTGCCCTGCTTAGTATGTGTGTGATGGTGAATCTGCAGTGTGTGTGAGTGTCTTATGTAGTATTTGTGTGATGGTGTATCTGCAGTGTGTATAAGTGCCCTGTGTAGTAGGTGTGTGATGGTGCATCTGCAGTGTGTGTGAGTACCCTGTGTAGTAGATGTGTAATGGTGCATCTGCAGTGTGTGTGAATGCCCTGAGTTGCAGGTTTGTGATGGTGTATCTGCAGTGTGTGTTAGTGCCCTGTGTTGTAGGTGTATGATGGTGTATCTGCAGTGTGTGTGAGTGTCCTGGTTAGTATGTGTGCGATGGTTTATCTGCAGTGTGTTTGAGTGCCCTGTGAAGTATGTGTTTGGTGGTGTATCTGCAGTGTGTTTAAGTCCCCTGCTTAGTATGTGTGTGATGGTGTATCTGCAATATGTGCGAGTGCCCTGTGTTGTAGGTGTATGATGGTGTATCTGCAGTGTGTGTGAGTGCCCTGCTTAGTATGTGTGTGATGGTGTATCTGCAGTGTGTGTGAGTGCCCTGCTTAGTATGTGTGTGATGGTGTATCTGCAGTGTGTGTGAGTGCCCTGTGTAGTAGGTGTGTGATGGTGTATCTGCAGTATGTGCGAGTGCCCTGTGTAGTAGATGTGTGATGGTGTATCTGCAGTGTGTGTGAGTGCCCTGCTTAGTATGTGTGTTATGGTGTATCTGCAGTGTGTGTGAGTGCCCTGCTAGGTATGTGTGTGCTGGTTTATTTGCAGTGTGTGTGAGTGCCCTGCTTAGTATGTGTGTGATGGTTTATCTACAGTGTGTGTGAGTGTCTTATGAAGTATTTGTGTGATGGTGTATGTATAGTGTGTATGAGTGCCCTGTGTAGTAGGTGTGTGATGCTGTGTACATGACCTAGCTTTCATGAGATGTTAGTGCCAATATTAGAATAAAGTTAGTGTTAATACAGTATACCTCAAATAAATAGTTCTATATTTTGCTGTATTTCTCTTGCCCAAGTGTATTCCCATCATTAGTTTTCCAACATCCACTGCTTGCATAGCCTACCAACATGATACCATCTTACTCCATTTTTAATTTATTAATGTATATAAGAGAAATATTCCAAAATGTTTATAACCATCTGTAAAAAGCATTCAGTAAGGCAATACCTGAAGATCCCACAGTAAAGATTTAATTGTAGATACCTGCCATTTCCTGTTAGCTTACATATATTACTTTCTTTACTAGCACAAAATATACTGTGCAACAGATCAGTCTGAATATTACAATAACATTACTATTAATACAGTGTACATTAAATAAATACTTTTATATCTGATATCTTCGTTTAAACAAGAGCATTCAGTATAATTTTATTCCAGCATACACTGTTTCCCTGGGCTGCTAACCTGACAGTACCAACTCTGTGTTTTACTTAATACAAATATGAAAAATATTTCATATTTTCATAATCTCTTACAGTCATCGGTAACTCAAGCCCTGTACATCTGACAGTTGTAAATGTAAAAAAATTAGGATGTGTGTGATGGTGTATCTGCAGTGTGTGTGAGTGCCCTGTGCAGTAGGTGTGTGATGGTGTATGTGCAGTGTGTATGAGTGCCCTGTCTAGTCAGTGTGTGATGGTGTATCTGCAGTGTGTGATTGCCCTGTGTAGTAGGTGTGTGATGTTGTATCTGCAGTGTGTGTGAGCGCCCTGCTTAGTATGTGTGTGATGGTGTTTCTGCAGTGTGTGTGAGTGCCCTGGTTAGTATGTGTGTGATGGTGTATCTGCAGTGTGTGTGAGTGCCCTGCTTAGTATGTGTGTGATGGTGTATCTGCAGTGTGTGAGTGCCCTGCTAGGTATGTGTGTGCTGGTTTATTTGCAGTGTGTGTGAGTGCCCTGCTTAGTATGTGTGTGATGGTTTATCTGCAGTGTGTGTGAGTGTCTTATGTAGTATTTGTGTGATGGTGTATCTGCAGTGTGTATAAGTGCCCTGCCTAGTATGTGTGTGATGGTATATCTGCAGTGTGTGTGAGTGCCCTGCTTAGTATGTGTGTGATGGTGTATCTGCAGTGTGTGTGAGTGCCCTCCTTAGTAAGTGTGTGATGGTGTATCTGCAGTGTGTGTCAGTGCCCTGTGTAGTAGGTGTGTGATTGTGTATCTGCAGTGTGTGTCAATGCCCTGTGCAGTAGGTGCATGATGGTGTATGTGCAGTGTGTATGAGTGCCCTGTCTAGTCAGTGTGTGATGGTGTATCTACAGTGTGTGTGATTGCCCTATGTAGTAGGTGTGTGATGTTGTATCTGCAGTGTGTGTGAGTGCCCTGCTTAGTATGTGTGTGATGGTGTTTCTGCAGTGTGTGTCATTGCCCTGCTTAGTATGTGTGTGATGGTTTATCTGCAGTGTGTGTGAGTGCCCTGGTTAGTATGTGTGTGATGGTGTATCTGCAGTGTGTGTGAATGCCCTGCTTAGTATGTGTGTGATAGTTTATCTGCAGTTTGTGTGTGTGCCCTGTGTAGTATGTGTTTGATGGTGTATCTGCAGTGTGTGTGAGTGCCCTGCTTAGTATGTGTGTGATGGTTTATCTGCAGTGTGTGTGAGTGCCCTGCTTAGTATGTGTGTGATGGTTTATCTGCAGTGTGTGTGTGAGTGTCTTATGTAGTATTTGTGTGATGGTTTGTCTGCAGTGTGTGTGAGTGCCCTGCTTAATATGTGTGTGATGGTGAATCTGCAGTGTGTGTGAGTGCTCTGCTTAGTATGTGCGTGATAGTGTATCTGCAGTGTGTGTGAGTGCCCTGCTTAGTATGTGTGTGATGGTTGATCTGCAGTGTGTGTGAGTGTCCTGATTAGTATGTGTGTGATGGTGTATCTGCATTGTGTGTGAGTGTCCTGGTTAGTATGTGTGTGATGGTATATCTGCAGTGTGTGTGTGAGTGCCCTGCTTAGTATGTGTGTGATAGTGTATCTGCAGTTTGTGTGAGTGCCCTGTGTAGTATGTGTTTGGGGGTGTATCTGCAGTGTGTGTGAGTGCCCTGTGTAGTAGGTGTGTGATGGTGTATGTGCAGTGTGTATGAGTGCCCTGTGTAGTAAGTGTGTGATGGTGTATCTGCAGTGTGTGTGATTGCCCTGTGTAGTAGGTGTGTGATGCTGTATCTGCAGTGTGTGTGAGTGCCCTGCTTAGTATGTGTGTGATGGTGTTTCTGCAGTGTGTGTGATTGCCCTGCTTAGTATGTGTGTGATGGTTTATCTGCAGTGTGTGTGAGTGCCCTGGTTAGTATGTGTGTGATGGTGTATCTGCAGTGTGTGTGAGTGCCCTGCTTATTATGTGTGTGATGGTTTATCTGCAGTTTGTGTGTGTGCCCTGTGTAGTATGTGTTTGGTGGTGTATCTGCAGTGTGTTTAAGTCCCCTCCTTAGTATGTGTGTGATGGTTTATCTGCAGTGTGTGTGTGAGTGTCTTATGTAGTATTTATGTGATGGTTTGTCTGCAGTGTGTGTGAGTGCCCTGCTTAATATGTGTGTGATGGTGAATCTGCAGTGTGTGTGAGTGCTCTGCTTAGTATGTGTGTGATGGTGTATCTGCAGTGTGTGTGAGTGCCCTGATTAGTATGTGTGTGATGGTTTATCTGCAGTGTGTGTGAGTGTCCTGGTTAGTATGTGTGTGATGGTGTATCTGCAGTGTGTGTGCGTGCCCTGCTTATTATGTGTGTGATGGTTTATCTGCAGTTTGTGTGTGTGCCCTGTGTAGTATGTGTTTGGTGGTGTATCTGCAGTGTGTCTAAGTCCCCTGCTTAGTATGTGTGTGATGGTTTATCTGCAGTGTGTGTGAGTGACCTGCTTAGTATGTGTGTGATGGTTTGTCTGCAGTGTGTGTGTGAGTGTCTTATGTAGTATTTATGTGATGGTTTGTCTGCAGTGTGTGTGAGTGCCCTGCTTAATATGTGTGTGATGGTGAATCTGCAGTGTGTGTGAGTGCTCTGCTTAGTATGTGTGTGATGGTGTATTTGCAGTGTGTGTGAGTGCCCTGCTTAGTATGTGCATGATGGTTTATCTGCAGTGTGTGTGAGTGTCCTGGTTAGTATGTGTGTGATGGTGTATCTGCAGTGTGTGGGAGTGTCCTGGTTAGTATGTGTGTGATGGTGTATCTGCAGTGTGTGTGTGAGTGCTCTGCTTAGTATGTGTGTGATGGTTTGTCTGCAGTTTGTGTGTGTGCCCTGTGTAGTATGTGTTTGGTGGTGTATCTGCAGTGTGTGTGAGTGCCCTGTGTAGTAGGTGTGTGATGGTGTATTTGCAGTGTGTGTGTGAGTGCCCTGTGTAGTAGGTGTGTGATGGTGTATCTGCAATATGTGCGAGTGCCCTGTGTAGTAGATGTGTGATGGTGTATCTGCAGTGTGTGTGAGTGCCCTGCTTAGTATGTGTGTGATGGTGTATCTGCAGTGTGTGTGACTGCCCTGCCTAGTATTTGTGTGATGGTTTATCTGCAGTGTGTGTGAGTGCCCTGCTTAGTATGTGTGTGATGGTGTATCTGCAGTGTGTGTGAGTGCCCTGTGTAGTAGGTGTGTGATGGTGTATCTGCAGTGTGTGTGTGAGTGCCCTGTGTAGTAGATGTGTGATGGTGTATCTGCAGTGTGTGTGAGTGACCTGCTTAGTATGTGTGTGATGGTGTATCTGCAGTGTGTGAGTGCCCTGCTTAGTATGTGTGTGATGGTGTATCTGCAGTGTGTGTGAGTGCCCTGCTTAGTATGTGTGTGATGGTGTATCTGCAGTGTGTGTGAGTGCCCTGCTAGGTATGTGTGTGCTGGTTTATTTGCAGTATGTGTGAGTGCCCTGCTTAGTATGTGTGTGATGTTTTTTCTACAGTGTGTGTGAGTGTCTTATGTAGTATTTGTGTGATGGTTTCTCTGCAGTGTGTGTGACTGCCCTGCCTAGTATGTGTAGGATGGTTTATCTGCAGTGTGTGTGAGTGCCCTGCTTAGTATGTGTGTGATGGTGTATCTGCAGTGTGTGTGAGTGCCCTGCTTAGTATGTGTGTGATGGTGTATCTGCAGTGTGTGTGAATGCCCTGTGCAGTAGGTGTGTGATGGTGTATGTGCAGTGTGTATGAGTGCCCTGTCTAGTCAGTGTGTGATGGTGTATCTGCAGTGTGTGTGATTGCCCTGTGTAGTAGGTGTGTGATGGTGTATCTGCAGTGTGTGAGTGCCCTGGTTAGTATGTGTGTGATGGTGTATCTGCAGTGTGTGTGAGTGCCCTGCTTAGTATGTGTGTGATGGTTTATCTGCAGTGTGTGTGTGCCCTGTGTAGTATGTGTTTGGTGGTATATCTGCAGTGTGTGTAAGTCTCCTGCTTAGTATGTGTGTGATGGTTTATCTGCAGTGTGTGTGAGTGCCCTGCTTAGTATGTGCGTGATGGTTTATCTGCAGTGTGTGTGTCAGTGTCTTATGTAGTATTTGTGTGATGGTTTGTCTGCAGTGTGTGTGAGTGCCCTGCTTAATATGTGTGTGATGGTGAATCTGCAGTGTGTGTGAGTGCTCTGCTTAGTATGTGCATGATGGTGTATCCGCAGTGTGTGTGTGAGTGCCCTGCTTAGTATGTGTGTGATGGTTTATCTGCAGTGTGCGTGCGTGTTCTGGTTAGTATGTGCGTAATGGTGTATCTGCAGTGTGTGTGAGTGTCCTGGTTAGTATGTGTGTGATGGTGTATCTGCAGTGTGTGTGAATGCCCTGTGCAGTAGGTGTGTGATGGTGTATGTGCAGTGTGTATGAGTGCCCTGTCTAGTCAGTGTGTGATGGTGTATCTGCAGTGTGTGTGATTGCCCTGTGTAGTAGGTGTGTGATGGTGTATCTGCAGTGTGTGTGAGTGCCCTGGCTAGTATGTGTGTGATGGTGTATCTGCAGTGTGTGTGAGTGCCCTGCTTAGTATGTGTGTGATGGTTTATCTGCAGTTTGTGTGTGTGCCCTGTGTAGTATGTGTTTGGTGGTGTATCTGCAGTGTGTGTAAGTCTCCTGCTTAGTATGTGTGTGATGGTTTATCTGCAGTGTGTGTGAGTGCCCTGCTTAGTATGTGTGTGATGGTTTATCTGCAGTGTGTGTGTGTGTCTTATGTAGTATTTGTGTGATGGTTTGTCTGCAGTGTGTGTGAGTGCCCTGCTTAATATGTGTGTGATGGTGAATCTGCAGTGTGTGTGAGTGCTCTGCTTAGTATGTGCATGATGATGTATCTGCAGTGTGTGTGTGAGTGCCCTGCTTAGTATGTGTGTGATGGTTTATCTGCAGTGTGTGAGTGTTCTGGTTAGTATGTGCGTGATGGTGTATCTGCAGTGTGTGTGAGTGTCCTGGTTAGTATGTGTGTGATGGTGTATCTGCAGTGTGTGTGTGATTGCTCTGCTTAGTATGTGTGTGATGGTTTGTCTGCAGTTTGTGTGTGTGCACTGTGTAGTATGTGTTTGTTGGACTATCTGCAGTGTGTGTGAGTGCCCTGTGTAGTAGGTGTGTGATGGTGTATCTGCAGTGTGTGTGAGTGCCCTGTGTTGTAGGTGTATGATGGTGTATCTGCAGTGTGCTTGAGTGCCCTGTGTATTAGATGTGTGATGATGTATCTGCAGTGTGTATGAGTGCCCTGCTTAGTATGTATGTGATGGTGTATCTGCAGTGTGTGTGAGTGCCCTGCTTAGTATGTGTGTGATGGTGTATCTGCAGTGTGTGTGAGTGCCCTGCTTAGTATGTGTGTGATGGTGTATCTGCAGTGTGTGTGAGTTCCCTGCTTAGTACATGTGTGATGGTGTATCTACAGTGTGTGTGAGTGCCCTGCTTAGTATGTGTGTGATGGTTTATCTGCAGTTTTTGTGAGTGCCCTGCTTAGTATGTGTTTGGTGGTGTATTTGCAGTGTGTGTGAGTGCCCTGTGTAGTAAGTGTGTGATGGTGTATCTGCAGTGTGTGTGAGTGCCCTGTGTAGTAGGTGTGTGATGGTGTATCTGCAGTGTGTATGAGTCCCCTTTGTAGTAGGTGTGTGATGGTGTATCTGCAGTGTGTGTGAGTGCCCTGTGTAGTAGGCGAGTGATGGTGTATCTGCAGTGTGTGTGAGTCCCTGCTTATTATGTGTGTGATGGTGTATCTGCAGTGCGTGTCAGTGCCATGCTTAGTATGTGTGTGATGGTGTATCTGCAGTGTGTGTGGGTGCCCTGCTTAGTATGTGTGTGATGGTGTATCTGCAGTATGTGTGTGAGTGTCTTATGTAGTATTTGTGTGATGGTTTGTCTGCAGTGTGTGTGAGTGCCCTGCTTAATATGTGTGTGATGGTGAATCTGCAGTGTGTGTGAGTGCTCTGCTTAGTATGTGCATGATGGTGTATCTGCAGTGTGTGTGTGAGTGCCCTGCTTAGTATGTGTGTGATGGTTTATCTGCAGTGTGTGTGAGTGTTCTGGTTAGTATGTGCGTGATGGTGTATCTGCAGTGTGTGTGAGTGTCCTGGTTAGTATGTGTGTGATGGTGTATCTGCAGTGTGTGTGTGATTGCCCTGCTTAGTATGTGTGTGATGGTTTGTCTGCAGTTTGTGTGTGTGCACTGTGTAGTATGTGTTTGGTGGACTATCTGCAGTGTGTTTGAGTGCCCTGTGTAGTAGGTGTGTGATGGTGTATTTGCAGTGTGTGTGTGAGTGCCCTGTGTAGTAGGTGTGTGATGGTGTATCTGCAATATGTGCGAGTGCCCTGTGTATTAGATGTGTGATGATGTATCTGCAGTGTGTATGAGTGCCCTGCTTAGTGTGTATGTGATGGTGTATCTGTGTGCGTGAGTGCCCTGCTTAGTATGTGTGTGATGGTGTATCTGCAGTGTGTGTGAGTGCCCTGCTTAGTATGTGTGTTATGGTGTATCTGCAGTGTGTGTGAGTTCCCTGCTTAGTACGTGTGTGATGGTGTATCTGCAGTGTGTGTGAGTGCCCTGCTTAGTATGTGTGTGATGGTGTATCTGCAGTGTGTGTGAGTGCCCTGTGTAGTACGTGTGTGATAGTGTATCTGCAGCGTGTGTGAATGCCCTGTGTAGTATGTGTGTGATGGTGTATCTGCAGTGTGTATGAGTCCCCTGTGTAGTAGGTGTGTGATGGTGTATCTGCAGTGTGTGTGAGTGCCCTGTGCAGTAGGCGTGTGATGGTGTATCTGCAGTGTGTGTGAGTCCCTGCTTATTATGTGTGTGATGGTGTATCTGCAGTGTGTATGAGTCCCCTGTGTAGTAGGTGTGTGATGGTGTATCTGCAGTGTGTGTGAGTGCCCTGTGTAGTAGATGTGTGATGGTGTATCTGCAGTGTGTGTGAGTGACATGCTTAGTATGTGTGTGATGGTGTATCTGCAGTGTGTGTGAGTGCCCTGCTTAGTATGTGTGTGATGGTGTATCTGCAGTGTGTGTGAGTGCCCTGCTTAGTATGTGTGTGATGGTTTATCTGCAGTGTGTGTGAGTGCCCTGCTTAGTATGTGTGTGATGGTTTATCTACAGTGTGTGTGAGTGTCTGATGTAGTATTTTATGATGGTTTGTCTGCAGTGTGTGTGAGTGCCCTGCTTAGTATGTGTGTGATGGTTTATCTGCAGTGTGTGTGAGTGCCCTGCTTAGTATGTGTGTGATGGTGTATCTGCAGTGTGTGTGAGTGCCCTGTGTAGTATGTGTGTGATGGTGTATCTGCAGTGTGTGTGAGTGCCCTGCTTAGTATGTGTGTGATGGTGTATCTGCAGTGTGTGTGAGTGCCCTGCTTAGTATGTGTGTGATGGTGTATCTGCAGTCTGTGTGAGTGCCCTGTGTAGTAGGTGTGTGATGGTGTCTCTGCAGTATGTGCGAGTGCCCTGTGTATTAGATGTGTGATGGTGTATCTGCAGTGTGTGTGAGTGCCCTGCTAGGTATGTGTGTAATGGTTTATCTGCAGTGTGTGTGACTGCCCTGCTTAGTATGTGTGTGATGGTGTATCTGCAGTGTGCGTGAGTGCCCTGCTTAGTATGTGTGTGATGGTGTATCTGCAGTGTGTTTGAGTGCCCTGCTTAGTATGTGTGTTATGGTGTATCTGCAGTGTGTGTGAGTGCCCTGCTAGGTATGTGTGTAATGGTTTATCTGCAGTGTGCGTGAGTGCCCTGCTTAGTATGTGTGTGATGGTGTATCTGCAGTGTGTGTGAGTGCCCTGCTTAGTATGTGTGTTATGGTGTATCTGCAGTGTGTGTGAGTGCCCTGCTAGGTATTTGTGTAATGGTTTATCTGCAGTGTGTGTGAGTGTCCTGCTTAGTATGTGTGTGATGGTTTATCTACAGTATGTGTGAGTGTCTTATGTAGTATTTGTGTGATGGTTTGTCTGCAGTGTGTGTGACTGCCCTGCTTAGTATGTGTGTGATGGTGTATCTGCAGTGTGTGTGAGTGCCCTGCTTAGTATGTGTGTGATGGTGTATCTGCAGTGTGTGTGAGTGCCCTGTGTAGTAGGTGTGTGATGGTGTATCTGCAGTGTGTGTGAGTGCCCTGCTTAGTATGTGTGTGATGGTGTATCTGCAGTGTGTGAGTGCCCTGCTTAGTATGTGTGTGATGGTGTATCTGCAGTGTGTGTGAGTGCTCTGTATAATGGTACTGTTGAGGAAACAGTTTTCAGTAAGGTTATGTGGACAGTTGGGGATAGGGGCTGTTTGAGGTTAAGGATTAATACACATGAGTAAAGTGGTGAATTTCACCTTCTGAATAACTAAGACAAAGGTGTAAAGAAGACCTCGAGGCCAGGGCTTCATCAATGCATCCTAACTTTGACTACTGTGAGAGTGGAATGAGGGAAAACAAGAATTACATCTTGAATTGGTAGGGAATGCAAAGAGATCAGAGTTTGGTTTACGAAAAAGTTTTCCTGTTAAAAATGGATGCAGAAACCTCTTATAAGTCATCAGAAGGCAGCGGCTCAGTTGTTTACTAGGCAGATGAGTTACCCTGGAATGTGATCTGCTAATAGAAAATGTGTATCCTAAATATCCCATGGTTGCGGTCTCTGTCTCATATACAAGTGGACATACCCACCCAACCATCCACACACATATGTATATATTTTTTGAATTTAGTCCGCCCTGAGACACACTGTTTATGCTACATTTACTTAACAGTAGACAATAAGCCTATCTAATTATATTTTTTGGTGCCTTAACAGTCTCTCTCTTTCTTCCAACCCTACCATCCCCTTATACTTTTTCCACCTCCCTCATTTGCTTCATGTTGTCTTGAATGTATCTGTAGATTCCTTTTCTACCATCCTATTCTAGTTGTCCACTCACTGAATCTACAACCATCTCTGTCAAAAAGTTCTGGGGAGAAGTTATTCCCTACAATCAGCTAACCTATGATCCCACCTTTTTCTCCTCTGTCCTTCATCAAAATGGTCCCTCCCTGACATGATCTTGTGTACCAATATGATATGTCCCCTATTCCCATACTTCTTAACTGTCCGTATTTTGGATAACCATTCCTATTTTCAGGCCTGATTTAGGCTGCCCTGTTTTTGGAGGTATGTCCCTATTTTCAGGTTTGATATACCCTGTAACACAATTTTCTGAATCCCCTTATAACACATGATTTTAAGCTGTACAGTATACAGAAAAACACACTACATGACAAGCAACGTAAATTTAAAGAAGGAGGGCACACGTCTTACAAGCGGTCTTCCCACACCATCTCAAAGAAAAGACAAACAGATAAAGCTGCAGACTTTTCTCCAAAGGAAATCACTGCTGAAGTCTTTCTAAAGGTGCACCGGCAATGATTCACTTCTTAGGGAAATTTCTCCCTTCTCAGACTTACTGTGTGACTGTGGAATTGATATATGTAAGTTCTGAGGGAGTGTGGAACTCACACCCCTGCAAAAAACAAGAAAAAAATAGTTTTTTGTCCTCTTTGTTTTCTGGCATTTGAAGGGAAGACTTTCAGGAAGTCAGCTTTTTGTTGCAGAACCCTTACAACTTCTTTTTTCTGAGGGAAAAACAAATGCCCTTGAGTGGTAGAATTTTACAATACAGTTCATTAAAGTCTACATGTTCTACACTGTCTCTTTGATAATGTGCTTATATTTTTTATCATTTTTGTCACACTCCGTTTTTATTTTTTTTTCTGAGTAATATCCCCATTCCTACTGGAAGCAGGAAGTGTTATGTGGTATTTAGTATTCAAATTTTATGCCAATTAGATGTCCAGATTTTTAGCCACCCGGCAGATTAAAACTTGGCTGTAGTTGATTGTCACTGGTGAAGTGACACCCCAACCCCATGTGCAAAAATGAGAAAAAGGGGTTGTGGATGGATGGATGGTTCCTATTTTTGAGGGCATTTTTTTCCGATTTTTCAGTGCCTGCAGGTAGATGGGTATGCCTCTTCCTTCCAGTTTTAAGTGAGAACTCTAGCTCATCTAGCTTCTGATCGTAGTTCTTCCTCTCCATTTCTCAGATCAGTCTTGTAGTTTTCCTCTCTTTCAGCAGCCTGATGTACTTTTCTTTATATAGCCTCCAGAGCTAGATGCAGTAGTCAGGATGTGGTTTGACTAAGGTCCTAGTGAGTGAAAACAATTAATGTTTGTTTCTGGAATCTGTCCATCTAAGGATACATCCCAAGATTCTGTTTGCTAATGCCACTACCCTGTCAGTTTACTCCTGGCAATCCAATCCAGGTGTGAGTAACGTACGCGGACACTTTTCCTTCTCTGTTGTCATCAGTTCTCTCTTCCAAGCTGATACTTCACACCAGGGTTGTTGTGGCATAAATCCATTACTCTGCATTTGTTTATGCTGAAACAAAACTGCCACCTTGCTGCCCACTTGTTCAACCTTTCTAAATTCTTTATAGACGTTTCCACATTCCCATTGCTGCACATATATCTTTGTATCATCCGCAGAGAAATTGATTATCTACTGCATTCTCTCAGCTACACTTGAGACCAACACTCTGAAGATTACTGTCATCAGAACAGATACAAGTTGTACATTTTCATTTCCTGACATTGTCCTTATCAGCACACCCTTCGGTGTCCTCCACATTCATCCATATAGTTATCCATTCCCCCAGTCCTGGTCATATCCTCAACCCCTCCAAGTTTCATTTTGGATCCTGTGTAGGGCTGATTCAAAGGCCTTGTTAAGTTTGGTAAGGCTGTGTCTTCTGGCACTCCCTCTCAAACTCACCTGTAACCCTGCCCTAAAACTAGATCAGCTTTGTCTAACAGTTCCTCTTGGATGTAAATCCAAGGCTTGCTGTCCTTTGGAAATGCTGCTAGTCTACCCATTAGGTTTTAATTCTCTTACTTCTGTTTTTTGGCTAAAAGGCCTGTAGTTTCCCAGATTTTCTGTCCTTGTTCAAGGATACTGCAATCAATTTCCACCAGTCCTGAAATAGACCCCACAGTATGGCAGTTCACTTTCACAGTTAAGAAATAAATTGAGAAGTAGTTCATCATTTTTCAAGCATTTCAGCTCCTGTTTTAGACTCTTATTCCTGATGTGTGTGATATTTTTTTCCTTTGTTTTGTCTGTTTTGGTTTTATTTCTGTTTCAGTAATAACATGGGTTATTATTACACAAAGATTTTCTGTGCTATCAACAATTGTTTTAGAACAGCTATTTTTGCTTAAGGTTTGCTATCTTAGTTTAATGTATAAATGGTCCTAATGATGTGTCTCAATCTTTCTGAAGCATCAGAGGCTGTTACTGAACACCCATTCCAAGAAACAGCAAGAAATTAGCTTATTAAAAATGAAATAAAAACATCAAACTGTTAGATTCAAGATAAACTAAAAAATAAAATGTAAAACTATATAGAACAGAAATTTAACTAAGTTTATGAACTAACAAGCACTTTCAAGTTAAGATTAAAAATCACTGCAAGATATACACAGGAAACTTTCTTACATGAACATACAAAAAAAATTCTGCCATTAAAGTTATTCCAGAATGGCAATGCAGAATGGTTGATTGACTGACTGACTGATTATGCTTTGCAGAATTTCTGTTTATCTGCCTTTGCAGCCTACAGGAAATGACAGGCGGTTTTATGAGGATCATGAGGAAAATACAAAGTATAGGAAAGATTCAAATTATTCTGGAAGCAAGATAAATTTGTCAAGTTGCATACCAATATACTATAAACAATGAAAGTCAACAAGGAGCTTTGCAATTCTGGATAGCATTGCACATTTTAAAACACCCTTCTAGATAGCCCTTCTCTCAAGTAATTCTGTACGTATACCCTGTGCTGTAAAGAAAGCCTAACATAATTCCACTGAGGTACCATGAGTGGAAGACCTTTTGTTTCTATTCATATCAAAAGCAATCTTCTGTAGTATTTGTGATGTTTCTGGTAGACCACAAAATTTCATGTATCAGAGACCATTATACAATGACAGAAGCCTTAGTTCACCACTGCAAAATGACAAATGCATGAGCATGCTTTTAAAAGTGGTATGAATTTTTATTTGCTTGAAGGTCTTAGGATAAGCAACCTGGGGGGCTCCAATTGCAGTTGCTGCTGTGTTGTGATATCAGGCTCAAATACAGCAGCTGTGAATTCCTGTGGCTGGTCTTTCTTGCATATGTGTCTGTCTCAATAAATGGGATCACAAATGTGTAGCATTTTGAGCTAATGAATGAAATACATACTGCACCAGTTTTAGTGATACGTGAAAGGTCTGTAAAAATCTTAACCCTTCAGAGGCATGATGTGAAAACTGAGACCAGTATGAATGATTGAAATGTATTATTTGGGGTAGGGTGAAATATCGTTATGATGTAAACACTTTTCAGGAGCTGCTTATGTTTGAAATTTTTAAAAATACAACTTTGAACTTTGACTAGTTGTGACTGCATGTTCAGTTTTGTACTGTGTTTAAGTAGCTATTATTATAGAAGCATTATAAAAATATAAGGCAGTCTCTGTTTAAATGAGGGATCTTAATTTATTTGTTTCCTTGCTTCTTTTTGCCATGAATATCATACCATACCTGGTAATTCTGATGATTTCTCCTTGTCCATAGCAGAAAACGTGTGTTGATGCTTTCTGGTGATGAAGGCAGTTCTTGTAAAGGCCGCTGGACTGATCCAGAATACGGGTAGTCATCTGTGAAACAGCCTAATCTGTCATAGCATACCTCAGCACCTGCAAGAAAATGGTTCATCATTAAAATGCTGTCAGCTATTCTGGTATATATGTTATATGCTATGAAACAAAAAAGCAGCAATTGAACTGTTGTCCTTTAGTTAGCTGCAGTAATATGTCTTGTCAGATTGCTCAGTTATCACTCCTGCATAATGATTTATGTATTCGGTTTATCTCCAACTGTATGTTCACGATCCCTCTCCATTACCCCTCTCAGGTTACATCACTGATCAATACATGACAAATTCATTAAAAGCACAACAGATATTTTCCAAAATACGAAATGTTTGTACATGACATCTTGGTTGCATATATACTACTCCCGCCTCATGTTATTCTAGTCTTTCGCTCTCTTTGTATTCCTGGTATTATTTTGTATTACTTGTTGTATTTCTCATTCATTTATTATTATATTTTCTGTATTTTTGATGTTTATTATTGTACATTATTCTATGATTTATTAAGTAAATGTGGAGCTTTTTCCCTGGGCCGCTGCTGAAAAAGGACCTGGGTCCAGTCGGACTTTCCCGGTAAACAAATGTAAAATAAAATTGCTTCTGGTTTTTAATTTTAGTATATAAATTCACCTGATGACCAATAGTAAGACAAATAAAAGTAACAACAAGTTTTCTGCAGCTAGTGTGAAGCTTGGAAAAATAGTTTGTTACAACCCTAACATCCAAATGTGGATTGGCATATAGAAAGCATATTCTGACAACTATTTATAAATGATACCGGTGCATTCTTCTTAATAATGTCACATTTTGATTCTGATTTATTGTCTGTTAGGTTTAGTACAATTTTGTTGCTCTTAATCTTGGTATATCATTTCATCTGTAGCTATTTCAGTGCCTATCTACTCACAGGACTGGGAAGAACATGCATAACACATAAATAAATATGCCTCTTCTGCTTTGTGGAAGCTTAACATTTTCTGTGAGTGTGAGAAAAATACAGTGTTCTGACCCAGATGATCTTTTCATGTTTTGTAGAGGTTTGGTTTTACTAAACAAAAGTTTTGCATTAAAAAAATCATGTTTCTTTCACTTTCAGGACATTCTGGGGGAAATCTCATTTTTATTTCAGAACATAAACTAGAACAGTACTGTAAGAAAATAACACATAAAGTGAGACACTTTTCCAGCAAAAACAAACTAACAAAAAGTTTACTGCAGAATGGATGCACTTTCCCTTTCAACCTTAGACTCCTGATCTTCTACGAGACAAGAACAAAGCACTTGTTTTAAAGTACAGCAGAAAACAAGGTTAACTAAATATTTAAAGAATCTTTTCCAATTAATTTAACACATTTCATACATAGCATTTAAGAACATACTGTTGGTTATATAATTTTTAACACAAACCTTAACTTCTATGTTTTCTATAATTTTTGGCAACACTATTTCCCTTGGTTCTGTGGCTCAGAGGGATAAAGCCCTGGAACTCTTTTAAATGTTTTAAGTTTAAATAACAGTATAGGTGCAGAAAGACTTAGGTTGGTTAGGTTGGTGGACTGGAGGGAGCCATCTTTGGTTGGCATGCCCACCCGGGGGGGGGGGGGATTTAGCGACTCCCAATCACTGGGCCTATTGCCAGGGTGCAGGCATGAGGCTGATGTCTGAAACAGGCCATCAGTCAATGCAGAATGTAGGCATGCCACCTAGGCCAGTGATGGTAGCCCTGTGGATGCATGCATGATCTTTTGGAAGGGCACAGATGGCTCTTCTGATAATGTGAGGGGTCAGTGTCTAGGGCTTAGGAAAATGTAGAGACTCCCCTAATGGCTACCTGGACTGCTGCCTGAGAGATGGTTGTGCCTCAGCTAGTTCTCACCCAGCAGGGGAATAAATGAACTCTGGAGGTTCTCACACTACAGTGCGGAATGAGTGGGTACCAGAGTTTCCCAGCCCAATGGGAAACAAATGGGCAACTTGGTGATCACCATGGGGAGTACAAATAACATGAAGAGAAAAAACATTTCTGACAGTATTATTTCCTCCAATATGGATCATTTTAACAAAGATATATATGTGTGTGTGTTTTCAATTACAGTACTATCAGAAGTGATATCTTTTACTGCTCACTGAATTATAGCATGTGGTCTATTGAACTTTTCTATTTCCTCAGTTTTCTAGTCAGTCTATACATTCCCAAACAGCTGAAATGAATAGATTATAAAGAGCATTTACTTTGTTAGGATATGTTGACAGGTTTCCTATAACAATGTAGAACTTGTATTTTATTCTTCATTTATTTACACAAAACCATTCATTAGATTATACCAAAATTTCATAGTATGATTAGATTCCTGACAAAAAAGTTATAACATAGCATTTCAAATCGATGCCTCATCTAGCATTTGTTGTACATTCACTGTGCAGAAATTAGTCCAAGATCAGACTCATTAACAATCTACATTATCTTTCTTAAAAAGATGGTCAGAAGCAACTCTTTAAAACATTTCTTAACAAGAAGACATCAAATATAATAACACCATTTAAATTATATAGATGCTCTGAGACCTCTAAACTGTGCAGTTTGTGCAGCAATGATTATTACGAAATATAAGATGTACCTTTTATAAAGTTGACCATCAGCATAAGATTAAAGAAAATTCCCAGCATCTGTAAAGTAATCAACAGGGCAGCATGTTAATATTATGGATAGCATAGCCAATAATAGGGAAGATTTGAAAATATATCTTACCTTGAAAGTAACTGAAAAAATAAAGTCCCACAATCAGTCCCCTATTTATACACTTTTGTAGTTATAATTTCTGTGAAGAATTCCAGATGTCAACGTGTACATACTGATAAATTTCACTGTGGTAGGAATAATTCCTTTATGATATCTAACACAAATAACAAATCCAGCTGAACAAATATTTACATTTCCAGGATATGTTCTCAAAGAAATATGCAAGACATCAAAGCTCTCATCATGTATTAAAGCACCAATAACTAAAACTTTTTAATCAGATCAAAAAGTTAAAAGTTCCTTAAATAGTTATGAAATTGACTTTAATATCTGTATTCTAATGTAATACTTTTAATCTGCACATTGTTTTTGGTTTTACATGATTAAAATACATACAATTAAGGAGTGTTTGCTTATTATAACAATTAGACTTATGTAGGATTACCTACATCCTGATTCCTGTTTGCATTCCTTTCTTTACAAAGTTATAACTAATATTGCAGTAACACAAGATACATACGGCTGGCATGTTAATGGATGTGAGGCCAGGTTATGTTATAATTCTACATGGCCCAACTAGATAGCTTATTTATCTTTACTGTATGTTTTATGTGATCACTGGTAACTGATTAGGAACAAGTAAGAGGTGTTTGTTTCAGCAATAACAAGAAGACGCTAGAAAAACAATGATAACCTCCATCCAAAAGGAAAAAAATACAGCAAAGTTATCTACTCTGCAAAAAAAGTGTAAAAAGTACAGTTATGTACATTGATCTTACCATAATAGCAGATCTTCGAATGATCACTGCTGCAGTAGCCTTAGCTATATGGTGTTACATCCTGCCAAGCATATAACAGCCTGACAGATTCCAAAGCTTCAGGGCACCTACCACATACAAAACCATTAGTCAGCTTGAGCTGAGTTGACTAAAAAGTCAGATTTTGACGGCAAGCCCTTCAGAGCTTTCAAGCCAACAGAGAGAGGGAGGTTGAACCTTGGAAGGACATGGTAGGAACAACAAAAAATTAATATCCACACCCTGGAATAAACACACCAAAAAACAAGGTGGATGGAAGGAGCGAGCAGCTCTGCAGCAGTGATCACGCAAACATCTATTATTATGGTGTTTGCTTACACAGCTATACTATGTTTATCATATTGTTCACTACTGCAGTAGCCTTAGCTATGTGGGTAGATTACCCTAGCTTACTACATTTGGGAAGTGGAAGGGGAAGGGTACAGCAGCCACTGGACAATGGACCTAGTAAAGCTTGATCTAGATCTAGAGAAGGAATAGAGCTTGTAATGCCTTGGTAATGTATGTACAGCTGACCAACTTGCAGCTTCTACAATATTTCTAAAAAACAACCCTGTCCAAAAAGCCAGAGATGAAGCCACGGCCCTGGTAGAGTGGGCCTTGACCCTGCCAGGAATACTTTTGTTGTGTGAGTATATCAAAGGCCTTAGACAACTATTTGGAAATAGTTTGACAAAAGTTGTCACTTCTGCTTCTTCTTCCCTTCACAAGAAATGAATAACTGATCCAAAGATCTGACATATTTAGTTCTGTCATGATAGTACCCGAGTTGTCTGTGGACATCCAAATTATGGAGAATCCTTTCTCACTCATTTTTAGGTTCAGGAAAGAAAATGGGGAGGTGGACATTTTGGCTTAAAGTAAACTCCAATACCAGCTTTGACATAAAACAAGGACAGTCCAAATGGTAAAGGAGAGAACTGATAATGTGACCCAGACACAGAAAACCTTAATAAATGCCTAACATCTGGATGAAGAGGGTTGTGATGATAAGTATATCTTAAAATCTAGTGTTACCTTGAAACTTGACTGAGGAAGAACATGTAACAAGTTGTGAAGTGACATTATTTTGAACTTGGGCACTGTCATAAACAGCTTTAGGAAAGAATGATCTAGAACTGATCTCCAAGCATTTTCATTCTTTGGCACTAAAATGTCTTTAAATAACTACCTTTCCCACCCTGGGGAGGAAGAACTGGTTGATTTCACACCTTTGGACAGCATGTGATGAAGGGCAGAGCCTTGTCCAATGGAGGGACTTTCTGTCACAGAAATGTATTGCTGAAAGCTTTAGATACTTCTGACGTTCTCACTCTAGGTCTGTAATCCCTAACCCATCTGTAAACTCCTTGAGTGTCAGCAGACAGGTATGTGATAATATTATGAATAGGCTTGGTACTGTTAGTAAACGTGATGTGACCTCATGGAAGACTTGCATGACATGCTGAGCACAATGACAGTGTGTATTACATAAAAGGCAGCACAAAGGACAGTTCCCTGACAGTCATTCAGCATAACAGAGAGCAGTTTACAGAAGATGGAAGCAGGATGCTATTTTTATGAGCTACTTGAGTAATATACAACCAGACAAGCAGAAGGTATGAGAGCAACTAAGAGGGCATAGTCCTCCACTAACATCTCTCTAGCTATATACTTATTTATTTAGTAAGGTAAATTAGGCATAAGTGGCCCAATCTCAACCATAACATTTTGTAGTTACCAAAATATAAATATATAAATATAAATAGTTATCTCTCTCTTCATATACATATAAAACATGAAGTCAGTAAAGTGTATATGGTAGAAAACATTACATACACAGTAGGAGACAAAACTAAGCATGGAACAACAGAAATAAGGTCTAATACTGATATAATCTATAAAAAATCAAGGATGAGAATGAAAAGCTATATGCATGCATTGATATAGGCACTGTGTGCCCAAAGAGTTTATGTAGCAAGGCCTCTTACAAGATGCTTTACTGTATCAGTTGAAATCAGGTTAACTCCCTGCTAAAGATATATTTGTGGATTGCACATGAAAAAATAAGACTTTAGCCCTAATTTAGAAAGGCTTTAAGTGAAGGTGCGTCTAACACCATTAGATAGGAGAGTCTATCACTTCTGGCCAGAGATTGAAAAGGTTCTACTCCAACACTCGTGTGAGTACTTAGGTACTATAAGAGAGTGCACATCTACTGTGAAGGAGCAAAGATATTTGGGGGAGCTTTGATTTTCAAAGAACTAGCAAGGACATGAGTGTTTCGGATGACATAATTATCATTATGGATAATTAATACTCATCTGGTTTTGGCCAAAAAGAGCAGTGATTTTCCTTCTTATGAGATTTGGCCATAAAGCAAAATAGTTTGTCCAGTGCTACCTGGAGTTCGAAGCAGTTTCTGGTTGAATCAGGACAACACATGCAAACAAGAAACAGAAATGATTGTATCCAGTGGCTTTTGTTAGTCTTAAATCCTATGGAAGAAGCAAGGAAGCAATGCATTTTGATTACATCTTTTCTAATATGATTGCAAAATAAAAGCTAAGTGTCTAGCCTCACTCAGACATGTTTGAGTAAGGGGCTGTTTGAAGAATGAGCCCATTGTGCCCCTAAAAACCTACCTCTTGATGAAGCTGTACTATATTTCAATACTACCTTCTTAAACACCCTTAACCATCATGCCCCCTCCAGAACAACAAGAATTAAAACTACATATGCCCCCCCCCCCCCGGTTAACCCCAGACACAAAATCCCTCCTCAAAAAAAGAAACAAGGCCTGGACCAACTACCTCAACAGTAAATCCGAATTGAACAAACAAATATACGTTGAACTACATAACAAAGCCAAAAAGCTCACCAAAACAGACAAAACATCTTACTACCAAAAGTTACAGGATAAGCACAGGAACAATCCACAACAATTTTGGGCAGCAATTAACTCTGTTCTACAACCAGGTGAAAGAACTACCCCAACCCCAAACATAGATAACAACCAAGAAGAGATCCCCACTCAATTTAATAAATACTTTACAGAAACCATCCAGACCCTTGCAAACAACCAACCCTATGACAACATCCCCACCCCTGCAAATCCACCACCCCACCCCCAACTAACAATTGTCCCAAGTTCAGCTTCTACCCAGAGCCAACCAAATCCATTGAAAAACTACTCCGCAAACTCAAACCAACGTCTTTAGCCGCAAATAAATTACCTGCTAAATACCTCCACCTGGCTGCAGATGCCATGGCATATCCTGTCTCCATCCTAATTAACAGATCCATCTCCGAGTGTATAGTACCCAAGCTATGGAAAATATCACATATCATCCCTCTACATAAAGGGAGAACCTCCCTGGAACTCAATAACTACAGCCCTATAGCCATACTACCCCATTTATCTAAAATTTTAGAGAGGGTAATACACAAGCAACTAATGAAATATCGCCTACAAAATAATCTAATAGCAACACAACAAGATGGCTTTAGACCCTTCCATAGCACCACCACCACATTAACAGAATTCACCAACATTGTCAATACTCACAGAAACAAAAAACTCCTTGTATCTGCCACCTTCCTTGACTTATCCAAAGCATTCGATATGATTAACCGCAATAAACTCCTTCTTTCACTAGCAGCTCTAAACCTTACCACCCCTGCTATCTCCTGGTTCAAAAACTACCTAGAGGGAAGGAAACAAGCTGTTGTGTGGCAAAGCCAATGCTCCCCCTCCGTACCAGTCTCCCTAGGAGTACCTAAAGCCTCAATAGTGCAATATGCAGATGATACCACCATAATATGCGCAGCCAAATCAATGGACATCCTTCACTCCCAAACACAGGAATGCTTTTCCCGAGCAGAAACTTGGATTACAAACCAAAGGCTCATTCTGAACCCAAGTAAACCAAAGCTAGTACTCTTTAGCTCCCACAGAGCCACACCTCCCACTGATTCTTTCTTCATCTCCTCCTTTACCAAGACCACAATCACCCCCACAAATCATACCAAACTGTTAGGGGTTGAAATGGATAATCACCTTAGATTTGATCTACATATTTCTATAACCATAAAAAAGTAGATAAAACACTTGGCCTACTGTATCGCAATAAAACATTTCTCACTGACCACTCCAAAACTACAATAACGAGGACTCACCTGCTATCCACCCTACTTTATGCCTCCCCCGTGCTTACAAATCCCTGCAAATCCAACCTAAAGAAACTTGATAGTTGCTATAATAAGATAGCCAAATTCGCTACAACCTCTCCCATCAGAACACATCACTGTGAATGCCTAAAAAACTCAATTGGCTAGAACTACCACTACTACTTCAACTCAATCAACTATCACTAGCCCACAAAATAATACATAACTCTGAAAACACCCCAGCCCTACAAAATCTTTGGAAGCCTATACAACCACCAGACCTTTGAGGTCTAGCACACAAAACCTCCTCAAAGTAACCAAATATAATAATGAAGCTAGTAAGTCTGTCTACAGCCACTGTATAGCAAAAACCTGGAACTCCCTTCCTGCCCACATAACTGACAACAAATCCCCATCACAGTTCAAGAAACTTGTTAAAACTCACTTTTTGAATAATCAACTGTGTTCCTGTATCTACCCTGGCTAATGTCTCATTAGAACACTTCACCTAACTTAAGTAACTCTGCTAAGCCAACCAGTCATAGTACTGTACCCACTTAGGACTGTTAATCTACTGCTCATCCCATCTCTCCAGGAGTTAGGGAAAACTACCTCAGCAATGTAGTGCTTTCCATAAGCAACTAAAACCAGGAGAAGACATATTGTAAATCAATTTGTTATACTTCTCAAATAAAACCAGGCAAAGACATATAGTGAATCAATTTGTTATCCTTCTCAACTATAGCGAGCATCATCTGCTCTCTCGGTGCCTTATTCTATGTCTCTCTGCTTTTACTCTGATAGTAAATCTATCAAAGGAATCCTAAACTTAGGAATATCTTCCAAAATGTAATATTATATTGTAGAGAATGATTGTATCCTATCTGTTAGTTAATATGTATGTGAAAGTCTCTTCTATGGAAAATGTATGTCAAAAGTCTGTCCTTAAAACTATGTTTTGTAAAAAATTGTTCTCTTGGAGCTTTTCTCCCTGGGCCTCCACTGAAAATGGACTTGTAAATCAGCTGGACTCTCCCGGTCAACAAATATTAAATGAAATAAAATAAATAAATAAATTTGTGGGAAAACTGCACTACACCCAGCCTTGAGCTGTGAGCTCTACCAAGTAACCTGAATTGTATTTATTTCATGCTGAATTCCATAAAATCAAACTAAATGTGGATTGATAGTTGAAATGGATGCAATGTTTGGCAGCTGTAGACTGTAGACAAATCAAAAGACCAGATGAGTAGATCATCAACATACAACAGAGTAGGAATGCTAGATAATGGTAAAGAA
Source organism: Protopterus annectens (assembly GCF_019279795.1). NCBI lineage: Eukaryota > Metazoa > Chordata > Ceratodontiformes > Protopteridae > Protopterus > Protopterus annectens. The sequence goes on from NC_056748.1 coordinate 88,879,083, forward strand.
AAAACGATTTAAAAAGCTGCTTAATAGGAATGGCCCTAACACTTATCTCTGGAGAATATCATTGTCTGTGGAAACAGGGAGAGACACAGTCTATCCAATCTGCACTGAAAAGAAATGGCTATATTGACAGGGGGCCAGTCGGGACTGGAGGGGGGGTCCCCCTGAGAGGCTCCGAGGGCATGGGGACAAGGCCCGGCCATATAGACAGTTGTTGAACCAGTTTAAAGCAATACCTAGCTTATAAAATGTGCATTCATTTTTTTGCCTATCACAGATATTGGTCCTATATATAAACATTATTCCTATTAGCCTTCATTATCCGCGGTGGTGCAGTGGTAGCATTGTTGCCTCACAGCAAGAGGTTCTCCCATTCGATTCTCGGCTGGAGTGCGAGGAGTGCCTTCTGTGTGGAGTCTGCATGTCCTCCCCATGGTTGGGTGGGTGTTCGAAAGACATGCGTAAATGGCTGTGCATTCATTGAAGGTTGAACGTCGAGCTGGCACCTCGGCGTTCATGAAAATCTACTGCCAATCATTAGTGGACCGGAGTTCCGCTTTGGCGACCCCTAACTGGGAAAAGCCGAAAGATAAACAACAAGGATTCCTATTAGCCTTCATTCATCTCGAGATGCGGTTTGTGTATGTAATTATTTGTTTATTTATTTATTTAAGTTTGTTAGGTAGAAGAGCAATCCAGTGCAGACCAATTTTAGCCACAGCCTGGGAATTTCAGGAGAATATGGAAAAAGTAGTGCAACACCACAGTAATAAGAAAGGAAGAACAGTGCAAAGCATGCAACTAAGAATACAACAACACAGTAATAAGAAAGGAAGAACAGTGCAAAGCATGCAACTAAGAATACAACAACACAGTAATAAGAAAGGAAGAACAGTGCAAAGCATGCAACTAAGAATGCAACAACACAGTAATAAGAAAGGAAGAACAGTGCAAAGCATGCAACTAAGAATACAACAATACAGTAATAAGAAAGGAAGAACAGTGCAAAGCATGCAACTAAGAATACAACAACACAGTAATAAGAAAGGAAGAACAGTGCAAAGCATGCAACTAAGAATACAACAATACAGTAATAAGAAAGGAAGAACAGTGCAAAGCATGCAACTAAGAATACAACAACACAGTAATAAGAAAGGAAGAACAGTGCAAAGCATGCAACTAAGAATACAACAACACAGTAATAAGAAAGGAAGAACAGTGCAAAGCATGCAACTAAGAATACAACAACACAGTAATAAGAAAGGAAGAACAGTGCAAAGCATGCAACTAAGAATACAACAATACAGTAATAAGAAAGGAAGAACAGTGCAAAGCATGCAACTAAGAATACAACAATACAGTAATAAGAAAGGAAGAACAGTGCAAAGCATGCAACTAAGAATACAACAACACAGTAATAAGAAAGGAAGAACAGTGCAAAGCATGCAACTAAGAATACAACAACACAGTAATAAGAAAGGAAGAACAGTGCAAAGCATGCAACTAAGAATACAACAATACAGTAATAAGAAAGGAAGAACAGTGCAAAGCATGCAACTAAGAATACAACAACACAGTAATAAGAAAGGAAGAACAGTGCAAAGCATGCAACTAAGAATACAACAACACAGTAATAAGAAAGGAAGAACAGTGCAAAGCATGCAACTAAGAATACAACAATACAGTAATAAGAAAGGAAGAACAGTGCAAAGCATGCAACTAAGAATACAACAACACAGTAATAAGAAAGGAAGAACAGTGCAAAGCATGCAACTAAGAATACAACAATACAGTAATAAGAAAGGAAGAACAGTGCAAAGCATGCAACTAAGAATACAACAATACAGTAATAAGAAAGGAAGAACAGTGCAAAGCATGCAACTAAGAATACAACAATACAGTGCATGTAAAACAAAACACGCGAATGTCAACATATTCACATATTTACAGTGTAGCAAAATATCAGCTGGACCTATGGTCAATGGCTAATTACTTGTCAAATTTTAAGGGGTTAGTGGATGCTGGGGTTTAAGGAGGGCTCTGTGTGTGTGTGTATATGGTAGTTTTTCCAGTAGTGTAAAGTTTTATGGAGAGAGAAAAAGAAAGAAAGAGAAAATTTGTTAGTGCTTTAATTTTGCTAGGTTAGTTTATGTCATTGTGAAGCATATAAAAGTATCTGTCTTTTCTAAAAAAACCTAATAATGCTCTTTGACTTTACTTTGGACAGATGTGCTACAAACTTCATGTAGACTACCATAATTTAGGTGCCAAGATGGAGGTTGAAAAAAATGAATTCCTAAGTCTGGCTAGCTCTTGGGTACTATTACATTTATAGAGTTGTTAAATGCTAACTAGGCTATTGATATGTCAGGATCTTTGGTTGCTCAGCCATGCATTCCCACTGAGTTTCCACCCTCTGCAGTTTAGAATGAAGACCCCCTGTATTTTGTGGAAGTCTTGTTAAATAAAATTGAACATATAACTCTGGGTGAGATAATCCTTTAGTATTGTGTGAAAAAGATTTGTATAGTAAGTTTAAATAACTATAACCCTGGGCCCGATACTTACATGTTTCCCCTGTCCATAAGCAGCAAGGAGAGAGGCAGCAATGTAGTAACTTTGTGGGACCTTAAGATGGATTTTACTAAAGAGACTATTTGCTCCTAAGAGCAATTACAATTGCAAAACTGCAGTTGTTTCTAGAATTTTTTGAAAGTTTTGAGATTGGTCTGAAAGTATTTACTGTGCATGTCCGTGGATGTTTAGGCAACTAAATAGAAGTCTTCCATGGTTCTGGGAGAAGTGTCATTTTCTAAGCAAAAATGTTAATACAGAGGTGGAGTGATAGTGAGATAAACCCATTTAAAAACTTTAAGGAAATCAGTAAAAAGTCTGTCAGAGGCAGTGTATCCATAGTTAAGCTGCACTTAAGTCAGTGATTCACCTCTTTTAAAGTGACTGGCCTAAATGCAAAGAAAGGCGAAAAAGTAAATGTATTAGCAATATATTGCTGGAAAAGGTAGTAGTACATGATATGTACAGTTTGCCATAATACTTCACAGACGTTTCAGCTAATCTGCTTAGTAACGTGATTTAATCATTACCATGTATGAGTGTAACTTTCCCAGAGGCAATGCTTCTTTCAACCTGGTTTATTATTTATCTTCAAAAAATGTCTTAGGTTACTCAGAAGGAATGTTTGGCTCATTTTTTAAGAAATCTTCTTTTACTTTGTTGATCAATCCTATGCTAACCAACAAGATGATGGTTCAATAATATCAAATTGGGCAGGCAATTTTCTTAGCTGTGAGTAAGTTGTTAATCATGGAAGTAATCTTTAGGACAAAGCTGCATTTTATATAGGAAACAAACTAGTCACGGTACATGGCAAGAAGAATAACTTTAATAAAATAATAGGAAAATGGTAAGCACTTTTTTGGAACAAATTTGCTTCTTCAGACCAAATATAACATCTTTAAAATCAATCTAATATAAAAATCAATCTTATATAAAAAAAATTAAAATACAAATGAACCAATCAAACATTAAAACATAAGTCACATGTAACAATCATTAAGAGCTACAATGTATCACTTGCACAGCCATTGTTTCAAGGCTGGTCTTAAAGAGACCTCACATGTTACAATCATTCAGAACTGCAATATGTCACTTATGCAGCCCTCGTTGTTTTAAGGCTGGACTTAAAGAGACCTTACCATTAAGTCCCTTAGATTTATTAGCTTGAAGCTCTAATATCCAATATAATTCTTTATATTCAGTTTTATTAATTATATCACCCATCCTACCATCTTCATGCAAAAGTTCCATACCAGAAAACTAAATGAATGTTCACTACTTGTATCAATAAAATATTTTGTTAAGGGATTAGTCTCTTTGCTGTGCCTTATATCTCTCAAATGCTGTCTAATGCATCCCATAAGTGTGCAATTAGTCTTCTCAATATAAAAATTGCTACAGAATTTACACTGGTGAAGATACACTAACTTCCTAGATTTACAGTTGGCCATAACATTAAAAATATATGGCGATAGTGTAGTGTACTGGCTCACCTTCAGTTCTGCACATGAGTGGGCATGGTTACATTGATTGACGTTAAAAGATGCATATGAAATGAGGCATGATTGAGATGCCATTCATATTAGCAGTGACATCATGCATACAATTAAGATGGCCGAATGTAAGTCAAGTGTACAAGTGCAAACTCCCGTTACAGTTATCTGCTCTTCCAATGTACAATTTCCAGATCCCCTTAAATGTAAAAGCATACACGTACATCGGTAGCTACTTTCAGAAAGCTACAATTTCCAGAAATGTAGCTCTGAGACAAGTGTAGCTTACAAATAGCCCCTGAAATGTAAAAGTATACACTTTTAAAGTACTTGATAAATATCACCCTAAATGTATAACCATACATGCAGCAATGTACAGTTATCTGCTCTTCCAATGTACAATTTCCAGATCCCCTTAAATGTAAAAGCATACACGTACATCGGTAGTTACTTTCAGAAAGCTACAATTTCAAAAAACATAGCTCAGAGACTTTCAGCAATATCATAACCTCCTCAACAACTTGCAAGTCCGACTATTGGCAGTTACCACCTCGCAAATCATACTATTCAACTGTAAATGCCTGGTGTTCAGAAACACATTTCAGTTGCACAATCAATTACCAGTCCCTATTCAGATATTCAACTGTAAGTGCAGGTGAATAGGCACCTTAATGTCCCGTTTTTGTTTTGGGCCATACGTGATGCTTTCACTTATATGGTATTGTATCAATTTTATAATTTGGTATGTGTATCTGTTTTTTTTTAATGCATGGATATTTGTGGTTTGGTGGAGGTCAGCATAATAAATATACTTGTAATGTAGCCATGTGTGTCCGTGCCTATGTTCGCAAAGATGTTTTTTGTTCGGAAATGGATTTATATTTTAAATACAGCAATGTTTTAGGTTTTATGTTCAGAAAATGCATGTTTTACACATTGTGGCATGTTTTAGGTTTTATGTTTGGAAAATGCATGCTTTCGGAGCATTCTGATATACATTGGCATCAATATTCACTGACACCAGATGAATATTCAATCAGTCTGACTGACATACAACTACGGGGGAGGGTTTTGGGTGGGGCTTGCTACTGCACATCTGGTGAGCCAGTATACTACACTATCGCCAAATATATTTAGATTGCTTGTCAGGGTCTATGAAGAATCTGTCACTGTTAATAGCTTCACAAACATTGCATTCACCGGACAGTGCCCGCTATATTACTAACATAATCCTGCTCATTATTATAGCGAAGTAGTCTTTGCAATGACTTCTTATTCCTAAGTATATAATTAGGTTTGCTTCCTATATATTTATTGATGTTAATATCGGATGTCAATATATGCCATTTTTTAGTTATGATTTCACATACAGATTTAATATTACCTGCATAAAATAATAAAATAGGAACACCCATGTGAACCACTGAGGACCTTCTCATTGATGATTCCTCTAAAACTTGACCAGAAAAATATGGTCTGGCCCTATGCTTACGTAGCTCATCTATATCTTGTAGGGTACTATAACCCTTCATAATAAATTCCTGTTTCATAATAGCCAGATCATTACTGAAATTATTCTCATCAATATTTAATTTAGATAATCTCATGCCTAGTCCTTTTATGATGTTATGGTAAATATGTGGTGGATGTAAACTCTGTGCAGAATATGATTTGTATGGCAAGGCTTATGATACCGCTTGGTAGTAATATTACTGAGAACACTTCATTCTAATCCTACATCTAAAAAGATGTATTGTTTCACGAGATGCATTAACACTGAATTTTAAAAAAAGAGGTAGTTTGATGCAAAAAATCAACACATTCACTCAGCTGTGATAACGTCCCTTCCAAAGAAAAAAAGACATCATCCACAAATCCCTTGTAAAAACTGATGTATGGATTAAATCTGGTGTCTCAAAACACAAACGTTTCTTCCCAGAAGGCTAATACCATATTGGCGTATCTACTGGCACAAGGTGTGCCATAGCTATACCCATTTTCTGTTGATAGTATGTATCGGAAAACATAAAAACATTACTCTCTAAGACAGATTCCATTAACATACATATTAAATCAATTAGAACTTCATCATAGCAACTATGCTGTCCTAACAATGCCTTAATATAATCAATTCCCTGTAAGTTGGGAATAACAGTGAATAAAGTTCAAATGTCCATCGTAGAAAGAAGTTATGTCACCATAATGTTCCATGTGTGTTGTCCATCTCACCTTCATTCTTAGCAGGGTGGGTTCAGATGTGAACATTGGATATGACTCGGCCTAATATAAAAGCTTGAGGTCTTCCACTAGCTTGTGGCTAAAATTCTATCCCATCATGCACTAGGAGACCTCCCCAGATCTTGTTTGCAGATATAACTAAGATACTAAATAAAAGTCACTGAATATCTCATAGAGCAATCAAGGAGGTCAGAGAACATCAATAGCCAATTGCATCAGCTCGGTCTTCCAGGAGCCAAGGTCTGGGGAAAGGAGGGTGGGATGTAAGAATGAAGGTGAGATGGACAACACACATGGAACATTGTGGTGAGTGCATAACTTCTTTATGTGATGTTGTCCTATCTCGCCTTCATTCTTAGCAGGTTGGGACAGCATCCCTAGCACCATCTTTCTTGGGTAGCTCAAGGGAGAATATTCTTCAGAACAGTGGACCCAAAGGAGGCCTTGTTCCTGGAGGCCAAATCGACTTTGTAATGAGTGATAAAGGTATGTGGTCATGCCCGTGTTGCTGTAGCACAAATGGTATCAATAGGTAGTCAGAAGAGGTAGCAATGGCTCTTGTAGAATGACCTTTTACTTTATGGGAAAGTTCTTTGCTTTGAGATTGGTAAGTGAAGGTAATGCAAGCTGATAGCCATTTTGAAAGTGTGACTTTAGATAAAGGAGCACCTTTCTTTGAGTCTGAAAATGATACAAGTAATTGGTCAGATTTTCTGAAGTCCTTTGTCCTGTGTACGTAAAAATGTAATTGCCTATGAACATCCAGTTGGTGCAACATATATTCTGTCTTATTCTCATAGTTGGGAAAAAAAATGGTAGTTCTATGGATTGGTTTAAATTAGATTCTGAGAATACTTTGGGTAGAAAGGATGGGTTTGTACGTAGGGATACTCTGTCTTTGTGGAAAAGCATGTAGGGGGCTTTATTGACAATGCTTGCAGCTCTGACATTCTTCTAGCAGAAGTAATGGCCATCAAAAGAATCGTCTTCCAAGTCAAATACTTGAGATTGCAGGATGATGCAGGCTCGAATGGGGGATGAATCAAACGGGATAAGACAAAATTCAGGTCCCATGGTGCCGGAGGAGCTTTAATGGCTGCTCTAAATAAAAGAATACCTTTAAGAAAAGCTACGCAAAGTCTGTGGGACATCACATTGGGGCCTGATTCACCTAAATGGAAATTAGATATCGCTGCTAACTGAACTTGAATGGTAGCTGCAGCTGCGCCTTCATTAAATAGATTTGATAAGAATTCAAGAATGGAAGCTATTAGGCCCGAAAAAGGATCAGTGTGATTACTTAATGCCAATAAGGAAAAGTTTTTCCATATGCTTCTGTATAACTTTATCTTCAAAACCTTATGAGAGGAAATCAGCATATGTTTCACTGATGGAGAAAGGTTAGGGATCTTGGCTATGGTTGGAATCAGAGCAGCCAAGCTGTCAATTTGAAGGTTTGAAGGGAGGGGTGGAGCATCCCTGATGCATGAGTCAGATGGTCCGGAACTGGGTCCAGAATCCAAGGCTCCTCCTGGAGATGAGGCCACAGGAAGGGGAACCAGATTTGATGAGGCCAGTATGGGGCAATAAGTATCAAGTTCCTTCCCTAGGAGCTGTCTTTCTGAAGAACTTTGGGTATCAATGGAAAGGGAGGAAAGGCATAGAGGAGACCTGAGGGCCAATCGTGTGCAAGTGTATCCCTTGGTGACTCTCCTGGAGGGGTATCAGGGCCAAGTAGTTGCTGCATTTGGTGTTTATGGATGTGGCAAAATGGTCGCAGCAAGATTGGCTCCATTTGTGGAAAATCTTTTCCATCACTTCTTATTTTAGGGACTACTCATGAGGCATTAGAATAGCTCTGCTGAGTTTGTCTGCTATCGCGTTGGATTGCCCCCAGATGTGCATTGCTACCAGAAAGCATTGGGAGGAAGTTGCCCACTGCCATACTCTCAGGGCCTCCCAAGAAAGGGGGTAAGATCTGGTTCCTCCTTGTTTGTTTCACACAACTGACATGTTGTCTGTCTGTATTGCAATAGTTCCCAGAGGAAGAGAGTCCTTGAATGCTTGCAACACTAAAAGCACTGCTCTCATCACTAGGACATTGATGTGCAAATGGGCTTCGTGATCCTGCCAAGTGCCTTGGACTGTGTTTCCCAGGTAATGTCCCCACGTATTATCTGAGAAGCATCCGTGGTCACTGCGGATAGTGGCTGGGGAAGTACAAAGGGTCGACCTAATGTCACATGAGTGGAGTAAAGCCACCAATGAAGGTCCTTCTTGCAAGAGTCCATTATAAGTATTTGGTGGTAGTTCCTGGATGGACCACTGAGTGAACAGTAGCCACTGTAGAATTCTCATGTGCAGACGTGGTAATGGGATCAGGGTTATTGCTGCTGCCGTGGGCCCCAAGACCTTCAGGACTGTCCTTGCTTGTACTTTTTTCTTGGAAAAAAGGTTTTGGACCTGACTTTGTAGATTTTGAACCTTTTGAAAGGAAGTTTGGTCATCAATTTTTGTTGTATCTAAATCTGCTCCTATGAAAATGATATGCTGAGATGGCAACAAGGCAGATTTTGCATAGTTTATTGTGATCCCTAGGATAGAGCAGAAATGCAAGGTGATGTTTCTCCCTTTCAATAGTAGATGCTTGGTGGTGGCAGTTAGGTGCCAGTCATCTAGGTACGGAAACACTCGGAATCCTACACGTCTCAAGTGAGCTATCACTACTGCCATATACTTGGTGAACACTCTAGGACTGTAGTGAGGCCAAAGAGCAGAGCTCAAAACTGGTAGTGACTGGCTCCCAGCTGAAAGCGCAGATGACTTCTGGATCATCTGTCCATTTTTATGTGGTAGTAAGCATCCTGGAGGTCTATAGAGTACATCCAATCGTCTTGTCCCAAATACGGGAGTATAGACTGTGGTGTTACCATCCAGAACTTTGACTTTTTTATTGATTTGTTTAATTTGCTGAGAACCAGCATGGGTCTCCAGTCCCCTGTTTTCTTTGGAACTAAAAAGAATCTTGAGTAAGTCTTGAGTAAGTCCCAGATCCTATTTTGCCTGCAGTGATTGTTTGGATGACTCTTTTGTCTTAGCAACATTTGTATTTCTAGAGTTGCCTGTCCCTTCTGACTGGGAGGAATGTCTGGAATGTTTTTTATATTTGGGGCGGTGAAGGAAAAGGGTATGGAGTAACCTCTGGATACAATGCTTTGTACCCACTTGTCTTTTGTTATTGTTAGCCAGGCTTCTGGGTACAAAGATAAGTGGCTCCCGACTGCTCCAGAGATGGACAGGCAGGCCTCCCTTCAGGAGCACTGAAAGGGTTTACCAAGGAGGGATACCCTATTGCCCTGATTTTGCAGACTCCCTCTGCCACAGGGCTGATGTCTTCCATTACTAATTCCCCCTCTGCCCTGGGGGAAGAATCAACATGTGTCTTGGAAAGCTCCATGTGATTTTCAAAACCACATTTTGTCTTCTTTTTGACCCTTTGGATAAGGTCTGGTAGGTAGGGAAAAACAGACTCCTATGGCAAAGGGAGTCTTTCCTTCTTGCTCACACCTGGTTAGTGTGTCTTTGACTTTTGGCCTGAACAAAAATGAGCCATTGAAAGAGGAATTTACACAAGAAGATTTAAAGGACTCTGCAAAGCCACACAAGCACATCCAGGAATGTCTCCTTAGGGCAATTTTTGAACCCGCTGCTCTGCTCACTCCTTCCACTGCATAAGAAATGAGTCTCATGGAGGAGTTGACTACTGAATTTAAGATGGAGAGCTGAGAGGAAACCTTCTCTGATACTCCCTCAGCTACTGAACCTTGAAGGGTATTTCCTAGTTCCTTCAAGAGATCCCTATGAAGTCTAATAAAATGTGTCAGATAATTCAGCGATCTAAGTGCAAAAGTCACTGAAGAAAAAGTGCCCTTTTCCATATCTGTCCATCGTATGAGAGTCCTTGTTCAGTGGATGGACAGAAGAAGATGTCTCTGAGAGTTCCTTCTTGGTAGCTGCCGCCACCACCATAGCATCTACTGGGACTCCTTTGGTTAGAAAACTTTTGTCCGCTGGAGAGGTGATAAATTTATTTGTCCTCAGAGGAACATGTTCCACTGAATGTGGAGACTGCCATGTCTTTTGAGAAACTAGGTCCATTAGCTCATCGAAAGGCGGAGACACCCAAGTGGAGGAAGGGCGAGATCCAAAGGCATTCAGGTGTACAGACTCGTCCTCCAAAGGTTTGATGGACTTCCAGCCACCTCTCTGTTTTAGTATTTCTAGGATGTCCGCAAAGGAGACATCCTCAGAAGGTGACCATGGGGACCCTTCAGAATCATCAAGGTCTGTATCTGATGTGATGGACTCCTCTGGGGAGTCTAAATGCTTCCTCTTACATAACCTCTTACAAGGGACTTCCTCAGAGGGGTATTTTGGAGAGGTTTTGGAAGAGAGGGGGTCATCCAATGGGACATCCTGAGGCCTAGGATCTGTGTGTCCTTGTGGATGCAGTGGTAACACGACAGACATTGGTGCCTTTGGGGGAAGAATGTCCCGACCCAAGATGGGACCTGTCTGTGGAGATAGCACACTTCTCATTACCTTGAAGGCCTCCTGCCCCTGATCTGAGGAAACTCCTGGCTCCAAAGAACCAGAAGAAACCCCTGGAACCAAGGGGGTTGGCTCTGAGGCTGAGGTAGGAGCTAAGCTCTCCCAAGCCAATGCCCCAAGAGGCAAGTTTGGATCCGACAACTGTCCAATCTGACTCCCCTCTCCAGACCCAACTGCAGAGCATCAGCTCCTAGACTCCTTCAGACCAGATGAAACTAAGGATGTTGGAGCGATGTTCAGATCTGAAGATCCTGAGATAGGTCTCAGCTTCAACAGTTCCACTGCAATCAGTTCTGGACATTCTGGCTCCGAGATTCTAGATTGGAGTGGAGGAGTAATCAACACCGGAAGGGTGAGCTTTGTCGGTACTGAAGCCAACTGGGTTGGATTCAACAACAGTTTGGTGAGCGTCGGTGTCCTTAACAGCCTCTTCACCACATGATCCACATCATCATTGGACAGCTCCTGGAAGATCGTGTCGAGGGGGCAGGAGATCTGGAGGACTGTAACAATGGAGACCTTAGAGTGGGAGATACTGGTTCCAATTCAGGGGACCGGCTCTGCACATGAAATTTCACTGGCACCGAAATTGAAGGAGCCAAGGCAGTAGGCTTCTCGGACCCAGCAGCCTTTGGGTCTGGATTTGACACTTTTTGCAGTTTTTTAGATGGTTATGACTGAGCAGTTGAAGATGGGGACCTTTTCCCTGATTTGTCCAACTTTGAAGAAGGGGATTGGCCAGATTTTGACGAACCTGGACCTTCGATTGCTTCATAAAAGGGTTTTTTTAAATAGGCCTCAATATCAGTTTGTTTTTTCTCTCTAACAATACCCTGTGGCTAAAAGAGCGACAGATGGCACTGGACTCTTGGAGATGAACCATTCCAAGACAGTACACGCAAATGGTATGCCTGTCAGTAATAGACATTTTTTGACCACTGTGATAAAATGTGAAGGCTGTCAGCCTAGCTAGATAGAATTTTGTAAATAATTATAGGTCATTGTAAATATTAATATGATCCACAGGCTTGTTTTACAAATGTAAGAAAACTGTTATGTGCTGAGCTTCAAAAATATAACCAGAGTGCTCCCTGCTGGAAGAAAGCAGAAATGTGCGCAAGCTCTATGCCTATGTAATGTATGTTTTCATGGTAGAAAACTGGGACATACAGAGTTAGCTGGCAAACTCTAAGAAAATAAGCTAATAAATAAAGACTTTAATGATGTGTTATAAAGCCAGTTTATCTAAAGCTAGGAGACATGATATCTGGGCTAAGAAATTCTTTCTGTTGTCCTAAGAGATAATTACTAGGTTTTAAATGTAAAGTGTCTTGTATTGCTGTGGCTTCCTGGCAGGTGTAGAGCACAAAGCAATGTTTAAATTTTGAGTTCTGTGAGCCTGGGAAACTTATTCAGAAGTGTCAAGAATGATGTAATCTGAAATGACTCAGCAGTAATGTGTATTATCAATTCAAGACTTTCTCAGAGAGAAAGATTTTGCATTTTGTATTTGTTTCTGAACCTGAACACAACATCTCACCAACACTGTGCCTTGCCCTGTGAGTAAGATATTTAGAACAGTGATTTCTCTTAGAAATAGACAGAAATAGTAAGATTAGTCTAGCTGTTTTCTATATTTATGTCAGATTGTCCTACAATGTTGTTTTAAAGTATTTGCTGTGATTTCTGAACTCTCTAATGTCATTGTGTGAATCAGTGAGCATTGTCTTGTGTTTTTATTATTTATTATTAAATATTTTTAAACCTTTTAACTGTGGCTGTTTTATGCAGAGATAATTTAAGCTCTTCAAGTACTTGCATGCATTTGGTGATACTGTATAAGCCACTCCAATAGCCATAGCCCTGGGTCACACTTACTATTTGGATAACAGTAACATTACACAGTAGAATTGGTCACCCTTTGGGAAGGGCCTTATTAGTAGCTGATAAGAGTAGTTGGTGACAGTGATTACTATCTTATAGGCTGGGCAAAAGGGGGCTTAGCTAGTGAACCTGTGCCAGCCTTCCCCAGGAGTGTCTGTGTGTTTGTATATACATCAAATCTTAAAGTAAGGGTGTGTCAGCTATTTGAGCAGGGACAAGAAGCATTGGTTGGACAGAGAGGGTACTGGAGGTTTTGGTTTGAATACTCGACTAAGATTTGAACCCTATAGCTGTGCCACTGGTGAGTCTTACTGGGGATCTGGAGAGAAAGGGAGAAACCAGCCCCAGACTGACTATGATCTCTGTGTGCTCTTAAGGGAAATTGTACTTTATTGTGTGTGTACTTGTTATCCTCCCAAGGAGGATGCCCCTCACTGGTGTTAATGGTGATGATTGAGGCTCCTTGATTACTGGGCCAGTGCACGGGTGTCACAACCACATTTAACACATTTTCTAAACCCAGAGGGTTTAACTTCTTTAGAATCCTTTGAAGAAATAGGCAGCAACAATAAAGAAAACCACTATCAACTACACAATATGTAAATATATATTCTACTACTTTTTTTAACAATAATAACAACAAGAAAACACTCAGACAAGGTGCAACAATGGAAAAAGCCCTCTAAGTTAAACGGGCTAAGGCAGGTCTCTAATTCAAATGAACTAGCCTTGAGAAGTTAAAGGAAGAGAATAGAAAGGAAAGGTCTCCAACTAAAAATGGGCTTTTAGTAACTGCCGGGATAGGGGAAAAAAGGCCTTGTTGCAAAATGACGGCCAACAGCAGTGAAACCTCAGGAAGAAGCAAACGAAAGCACATACAATATACTTTAGTAATTATCAAAGTGAATAAACACAGTTAGGTATTTCTAACAATTTTTGTAAAAATATGTAAAAAAAGTCTACTTAGCCAGAGCCAAAAGGAAGAGCACCCGATCTTGTTTAGCGGCAAACGAGATCTGGGGTGTTCTCCTAGTGCATGATGGGATATGGTTATAGCCATGAAGTAGTGGAAGATCTCGAGCTTTTGTAGTAGGCCGAGTCAGATCCGATGCATGGATCCGAACCCAACCTGCTAAGAATGAAGGCGAGATAGGACAACATCACATCAAATATTTCATTTTGTAGCTATCTGTTGAAATGCATGAACAACTGATTCAAAAACTGTTTAATATCTCTAAGAATACTACCCACTTCCTCCAAAATAACTTTAAGATTTTTTTTTCAATAAAAATAGACATAGCCTCTGTTATCCAACCACGTCGTGATACAATCGGTCGAAGTGGTGCATTTCTGGCATTCTTGTGTATTTTAGGTAATAAGCGGTGAAGCAACATAAAAATGATTATAAAGTTCCTTTGAAATAACACCAGTAGCCAAACACTCACGTAGAGAAAAAAGCAGCTCTTGAATAACATTGTCCAAAGTTATTTCCTCAGTTTTCAGAGTCACTTCATGAACTGCCTACCGCTGAATCATAAAACTCTCTGCCCATCACAACAGCACTGCCCTTATCAGCGCGGCGATAGAAATACTATTATCAAAATGTAATACATTTAGTGCTGCTCATTCTGACTGTGTAAGATTATAAAACTTACTATCTTAGTTATTAAATAAATCTGTTAGATCATGTTTACAAACGTTACAAAAAACTTCTAATGTTGGATCCAGCACTGGGCTTAAAATACTCAGTCTTTTAAACAATTCAGTACTCACGTTTGTATTATCTGAGTAAATTATTCTTAACATCAGTTATGGGCAAACAATCTAATGTCAAGCATTATCTCTCCTATCTATCAAACTTGGAATTAACAGCCAGGATAAAAGAAAGTCCCTTCTGCAAAAATAGAGAGTTCGTGTTCAGTTAGTATCCTACCAGAAATGTTATACACTAATGAATTGACGTCTTCTGCCACATTTTCTTGATAGTGTGCATTGTCGCTACATCTGACTGTCTCTTTCACCTCTTCCTACCTCGGCTGGTAGAGTGACCCCTAAGTAGTCATGTCTGAGATGCTGTTCCCAAGTTATGTTTACCAACTGTTGCAACACTATGTAAGCTTTTGACTGTGACAACTTCCTGTCTTGAGTGCATTAAAGCATTTGCGGAGAAATGACAATGTGTTATTACCGTGTATTCTTCAATCTCTAGGGTTTCACCCGCTGCCACACAGAAGTCAATGTCACCAACATAGTGTTCATACAAATGGCAGTTGTCAGTCTCCCAGTATGGCATTTCACATGTAATGTTCAGCAGAATGCCGGTTTATTAGTTCTGAAAATATGAACATAAATATGGATCACAAGTAACTGATCAGTTAAATTAAACTTTGGCAAAATTACTGCTGCTTGTCAAGTCCTTTTCCTAGCTATGTTATTAACTGATAAATTGCGTGGTTAAAGAAGTTGGACACAAACACTGTGGAGGCCATAAAGAGCCGTGGATGTTAAGAGGAAGTATAGGAAATGTTTTAGGCACGAATATTTTCTGCAGATATATAGAGCTGAGTATATTTTTCTGCATTATTCTGTATTATAGAGCTAAATTGGTGATTAGATATCTGTTGTCTTAGTGTTCGAAACTTTCTTCATTGTGGTTTCTATTGCTTGTGTGTTGTTAACTCAAGGTTCCCTTAATTTGAACTGTTAATAGCAGCAGTCTGCATTTAAAGTGGAACAGCCTTACAAGACTTTCTGCAGATATATAGAGCTGAGTATATTTTTCTGCATTATTCTGTATTATAGAGCTAAATTGTTGATTAGATATCTGTTGTCTTAGTGTTCTGCAAATATACAGAGATCAGTATATATTTTTGGGGTTTTATAATTTGCACTCTGATTCCTCACATCTCTGTTGAAACTTTCTTCCCACCCCTCATTGTGGTTTCTATTGCTTGTGTGTTGTTAACTCAAGGTTCCCTTAATTTGAACTGTTAATAGCAGCAGTCTGCATTTAAAGTGGAACAGCCTTACAAGACTTTCTGCAGATATATAGAGCTGAGTATATTTTTCTGCATTATTCTGTATTATAGAGCTAAATTGTTGCTTAGATATCTGTTGTCTTAGTGTTCTGCAAATATACAGAGATCAGTATATATATTTTGGGTTTTATAATTTGCACTCTGATTCCTCACAACTCTGTTGAAACTTTCTTCCCCACCCCTCATTGTGGTTTCTATTGCTTGTGTGTTGTTAACTCAAGGCTCCCTTAATTTGAACAGTTAATAGCAGCAGTCTGCATTTAAAGTGGAATTGCCTTACAAGACTTTCTGCAGATATATAGAGCTGAGTATTTTTTTCTGCATTATTCTGTATTATAGAGCTAAATTGTTGCTTAGATATCTGTTGTCTTAGTGTTCTGCAAATATACAGAGATCAGTATATATTTTTGGGTTTTATAATTTGCACTCTGATTCCTCACATCTCTGTTGAAACTTTCTTCCCCACCCCCCTCATTGTGGTTTCTATTGCTTGTGTGTTGTTAACTCTAGGTTCCCTTAATTTGAACTGTTAATAGCAACAGTCTGCATTTAAAGTGGAACTGCCTTACAAGACTTTCTGCAGATATATAGAGCTGAGTATATTTTTCTGCATTATTCTGTATTATAGAGCTAAATTGTTGATTAGATATCTGTTGTCTTAGTGTTCTGCAAATATACAGAGATCAGTATATATTTTTGGGGCTTTATAATTTGCACTCTGATTCCTCACATCTCTGTTGAAACTTTCTTCCCACCCCCTCATTGTGGTTTCTATTGCTTGTGTGTTGTTAACTCAAGGTTCCCTTAATTTGAACTGTTAATAGCAGCAGTCTGCATTTAAAGTGGAACAGCCTTACAAGACTTTCTGCAGATATATAGAGCTGAGTATATTTTTCTGCATTATTCTGTATTATAGAGCTAAATTGTTGATTAGATATCTGTTGTCTTAGTGTTCTGCAAATATACAGAGATCAGTATATATTTTTGGGTTTTATAATTTGCACTCTGATTCCTCACATCTCTGTTGAAACTTTCTTCCCCACCCCCTCATTGTGGTTTCTATTGCTTGTGTGTTGTTAACTCAAGGTTCCCTTAATTTGAACTGTTAATAGCAGCAGTCTGCATTTAAAGTGGAACAGCCTTACAAGACTTTCTGCAGATATATAGAGCTGAGTATATTTTTCTGCATTATTCTGTATTATAGAGCTAAATTGTTGATTAGATATCTGTTGTCTTAGTGTTCTGCAAATATACAGAGATCAGTATATATTTTTGGGTTTTATAATTTGCACTCTGATTCCTCACATCTCTGTTGAAACTTTCTTCCCCACCCCTCATTGTGGTTTCTATTGCTTGTGTGTTGTTAACTCAAGGTTCCCTTAATTTGAACTGTTAATAGCAGCAGTCTGCATTTAAAGTGGAACAGCCTTACAAGACTTTCTGCAGATATATAGAGCTGAGTATATTTTTCTGCATTATTCTGTATTATAGAGCTAAATTGTTGATTAGATATCTGTTGTCTTAGTGTTCTGCAAAATATACAGAGATCAGTATATATTTTTGGGGTTTTATAATTTGCACTCTGATTCCTCACATCTCTGTTGAAACTTTCTTCCCCACCCCTTCATTGTGGTTTCTATTGCTTGTGTGTTGTTAACTCAAGGTTCCCTTAATTTGAACTGTTAATAGCAGCAGTCTGCATTTAAAGTGGAACAGCCTTACAAGACTTTCTGCAGATATATAGAGCTGAGTATATTTTTCTGCATTATTCTGTATTATAGAGCTAAATTGGTGATTAGATATCTGTTGTCTTAGTGTTCTGCAAATTTACAGAGATCAGTATATATTTTTGGGGTTTTATAATTTGCACTCTGATTCCTCACATCTCTGTTGAATCTTTCTTCCCCACCCCCTCATTGTGGTTTCTATTGCTTGTGTGTTGTTAACTCAAGGTTCCCTTAATTTGAACTGTTAATAGCAGCAGTCTGCATTTAAAGTGGAACAGCCTTACAAGACTTTCTGCAGATATATAGAGCTGAGTATATTTTTCTGCATTATTCTGTATTATAGAGCTAAATTGTTGATTAGATATCTGTTGCCTTAGTGTTCTGCAAATATACAGAGATCAGTATATATTTTTTGGGTTTTATAATTTGCACTCTGATTCCTCACATCTCTGTTGAAACTTTCTTCCCCACCCCCCACATTGTGGTTTCCATTGCTTGTGTGTTGTTAACTCAAGGTTCCCTTAATTTGAACTGTTAATAGCAGCAGTCTGCATTTAAAGTGGAACAGCCTTACAAGACTTTCTGCAGATATATAGAGCTGAGTATATTTTTCTGCATTATTCTGTATTATAGAGCTAAATTGTTGCTTAGATATCTGTTGTCTTAGTGTTCTGCAAATATACAGAGATCAGTATATATTTTTTGGGTTTTATAATTTGCACTCTGATTCCTCACATCTCTGTTGAAACTTTTCCCCACCCCCCCTCCCTGTTCTGGTAGTAGTTTAAATTTGGTGGCTTTTGCAGTGCCTGCCCCACTGTAGATTTGATATCTAGGACACTCACCCAGTCCCATCTCTTTACCGCATTCTACCTAATAAACCCTTTCTGCACTTGCTTTTAGTCCTTTTTAATTTAATTACATTTTTTCAAACTGTGTGTGGACTAATATTGCTACATACTCAAGTGTGCCAGCTTGCACTGCATGTGAATTGTTTTTACTACTGTTTTTGCTACTTTTCTGAAAAAAAAATTGTAACCCTGTTTCCTACCTTTCCTGTAATTAGTGTTCCAGAAACAGATTTGCTGTATCCAGGACTATTTGTAAGCTTCTGAGCCCCCAAGCCTTTCTGTGTTGGAGGGAAGCCTTCTAGCTTATCAGTGGGAGTGGTAAGCACTAGGTAACCTGCCTACCACATAAGGAGTGATTCTGGCCCAGAATTTGTAGTTATTGGCCATTTGGGCGGTCTTCCATCTCTCTCATTTTCTGATTTGAAGGCCTGCATTTGCACTTGTTTCTGTCCTGTAACTCCTGGGCCCATCTCATTTGCTCACTCAAAAAAAATCTGCTTTTACTGTATTTGTGTTTCTTCCTACTTTATTTTGCTTTTGCGTCATCTTAAAAGTACTCAATTGTATTTATTACTGCTTGGTGTAACTCATTCTAAGCCTTTTAGTTTAAGCACTTGGGCTTCAGACCAGTTGTTTTACATTAGGAAGGTTTGTGGTCTGCACTGTGGTGGCAGGACAGGTAGCTTACATCCTTCTAAGTTGGGAACTGCTGATTGAGGGCTCAGTGTCTGTTATTCTAAAAGTGTATTAATTCTGTTTTAAGCACTTGGGCTTCAGGCCAGTTATTTTACATTAAAAGGGTTCATGGTCTGCCCTCTTGTGGGAGGAGAGGCTGGACTCTGCCCTTCTAGCTGGGAATTTCTGGTTAAAGGCTTATAGTGCCTGCATATCTAAACTGCTTCTTACTGAAATTGGTACACCTTGTTTGCTGTAGCATAGACTAGATCCAGGCCTGCTGAATCTAGCTTTGTTTGTATAACCTGAGCACTAATCCAGGCATTCTTTAAAGCATTCAATTGTATTTATTACTGCTTGGTAGTAACTTGATTAAAGTGTAGCTATCATTCTAAGTCTTTTGGATTAAGCACTTGGGCTTCAGACCAGTTGTTTTACATTAGGAAGGTTTGTGGCCTGCACTGTGGTGGCAGGACAGGTAGCTTGCATCCTTCTAAGTTGGGAACTGCTGATTGAGGGCTCAGTGTCTGTTATTCTAAAAGTGTATTAATTCCGGTTTAAGCACTTGGGCTTCATGCCAGTTGTTTTACATTAAGAAGGTTTGTGGTCTGCACTGTAGTGGCAGAACAGGTAGCTTACATCCTTCTAAGTTGGGAACTGCTGACTGAGGGCTCAGTGTCTGTTATTCTAAAAGTGTATTAATTCTGGTTTAAGCACTTGGGCTTCAGGCCAGTTATTTTACATTAAAAGGGTTCGTGGTCTGCACTCTTGTGGGAGGAGAGGCTGGACTCTGCCCTTCTGAGCTGGGAATTTCTGGTTAAAGGCTTATAGTGCCTGCATATCTGAACTGCTTCTTACTGAAATTGGTACACCTTGTTTGCTGTAGCATAGACTAGATCCAGGCCTGCTGAATCTAGCTTTGTTTGTATAACTTGAGCACTAATCCAGGCATTCTTTAAAGTATTCAATTGTATTTATTACTGCTTGGTAGTAACTTGATTAAAGTGTAGCTATCATTCTAAGTCTTTTGGATTAAGCACTTGGGCTTCAGACCAGTTGTTTTACATTAGGAAGGTTTGTGGCCTGCACTGTGGTGGCAGGACAGATAGCTTACATCCTTCTAAGTTGTGAACTGGTGATTGAGGGCTCAGTGTCTGTTATTCTAAAAGTGTATTAGTTCTGGTTTAAGCACTTGGGCTTCAGGCCAGTTATTTTACATTAAGAAGGTTCGTGGTCTGCACTCTTGTGGGAGGAGAGGCTGGACTCTGCCCTTCTGAGCTGGGAATTTCTGGTTAAAGGCTTATAGTGCCTGCATATTTGAACTGTTTCTTACTGAAATTGGCACACCTTGTTTGCTGTAGCATAGACTAGATCCAAGCCTGCTGAATCTAGCTTTATTTGTATGCTGCTTGTTTGTTTGCTTGTTATTTCCCTGAAACACTAATTCCACCTAAAACGCGGCTTTTCAGCGCTTCTGTGGATCCCTAGTGATATCTGCATTGCTTACTGTACTTATTCCCTTGTTTCACTTGAAAGAAAGTTACTGTTTGTCGTTTTTGCATTTAAGTTACCTGAAACACATGGCATTTAAGTTACCTGACACTTGCTCACTAAAGCAATTATATAAGTCAGCACTAAAATATTAAAAGCACTACACCCTCACAAACTCCCCTTGAGTACCTCATTCCCCAATGGCCCTTTTTTTTCAATTATAAAGGAATTCCCAGTACTATTCTAGCATGTCCAAACGTCAGTTGTCAATCTCCTCTCCGGTCCAGCTGGTGAATCTCGGAATCTTGACGCAATGTTACAACTGCCTCATGTACACAGACAACCCTCTCCTCCTCCCAACAAATTCCAACACATGTGAGAGATGCAACCATATAGCCATACTGGAGGCTAAGCTCTCTCAACTCAGTACTGGCAAAACCAGTCAGGAGGAGAAGAAAACCACACTCACTACAATTCCAATCTCACATAGACCTACCACGACAGCAAACCAAACACATAAACACACAAAAACATACTCGGAGGCTCTAAATAAAAATCTGCCTAAGCAGCAGAGACCTCCAAAGCAGACACCCAAGCTCACCCAACCGCAACCCCAAAACAAAACTCGTGCAACACATAGCTCACAAAGCCAGTGTGCCAAACAGTCACAGCCCTTAAGGCTAAACAACACACCTGATACACTTGTAATAGGTGACTCTATCATCAGGCACACTGACGTCCCGCTCACCAGGCTGAACAAGGAGAAGGTCACGGTGAGCTGCCTGTTGGGTGCTAGGATCCACCACATAACACAAGCACTCAGGTCACTCCAAGGCAAGTACAAATATGACTCAGTCATTGTCCATGCTGGTGTGAATGACCTGAGACGTACCTCCCTGGACTACATGAAAAGAGACATAGAAGAGCTCTCTGAGCATGTAGCCCAGGCCGGTATGACCCTGACCTTGAGTAGCATCTTACCCTCACCAAGAATGATGCCACAATATGAAGACAAGATGATCAATTTCAACAATTGGCTTAAGTATTGATGTCATACAAAGGGGATCCAATGCCTGTCAGCCTGGGATGACATGCTTGACAAGCCACGATGCTTCGCTAGGGACGGCTTGCACCTGTCACTGCTGGGAATTCGGATATTGGCAAAGGCTCTTGCTACCCCCATAGTGCCTTTTTTAGGCAAGGCTCAAAAGACAAACCCACCTCCATAGGTATCACAAGGGATAAGAAACTAAGAGTAATGCTACTCAATGCCAGAAGTCTAAACCTCAAGATGCATGCACTCGAAACTCTCCTTAGCATGGAGAGCATCGATATCTGTGCAGTAACAGAAACCTGGTTCAAGGCTCCCGAGAGCACCCCAGCACTACCAGGTTATACCTCATACCATGCTTTTCGGCCCCAAAACTTGGACCATACTACAAAAGGAGGGGGAGTATCAATATTCGTTAAAGATACCCACACCTCCAGGTTGGTGGCACAGCACGAAGCATCAGAGACTATCCATGTGCAACTAACAATGGGTAAAACTGCCTTCCAGTTTATAGCCTGCTACAGACCACCCTCCCAAACCCAGGAACCCCACTAGGCCTTCCTGAGAACACTGGAAAATATGAAGGTCTCTCCAAACACCATTATATTGGGTGACTTCAACTACCCAAACATAGACTGGGAGCATTACTCTAGCTCCAACACCCTAGCCCAAAGGTTCCTAGAATTTATAAACTCAAATGCTATGGAACAACTTGTTACCACTCCCACAAGAGGGGAAAACGTACTGGACCTGATCATCACCAACATGAGGACTCTATGCTCCAGACCAGAAGTGTATCCCTCACTGGTAAGATCAGACCATAAACTAATCTCACTGGATATTCACATCCCGACTCCACCCCTGACCTGAAAACCACAGTGAAAAACTTCTCTAAAGCAAATTTCACACTCCTCAAAACCGAGGTGAAATCCTTCAAAGCCCCCGGGCCTGTGAAAAATATGGCCCAGACTGCAGAATCCTTTATAAACGCATTCTATGAGCACCTTTGGGAATGCATGGATCATGCAATCCCAAATAAAACCAAGACCCAATCCTCCAAAGGCAGATGTCCTGTCTGGTGGACCCCAGCCATAAACAAACTATACAATAGAAGGAGGAAGCTACTAAATGATAGAGCAAAATCCCAAAAAGGGAAAGCATCTCTGATCAGTATTAGCAAAAAACTACGGGCACTCATAAAATCGTCTAAGGCCAGCTTCGAGAGAAAAATTGCACAGGACACTAAGGATAATCACAAGGCTTTCTTTAGTTATGTTAGGAACCGGGGTGGGAATTCCCAGATATGCTCAGAATTAGTCCAAAATGACAAAAAATACACCGAGCCCACAGACATTGCCAACATCCTAGCTGACAGGTTCAGTGCAAACCCCCCTCCCCACCAAAAGGGCAAATATTTATCCCAGCAGAGTGCTGCCCCCCTGACATCTCAGATGCTCAGGTAAGAGTTGCCCTCTCTAAAGCAAAAAACACAGCATCAATGGGACCAGACGGTGTCCCGGGCTGCGTCCTACATGAACTCCAAGAAGAGCTAAACCCAAACATAAAACTACTGTTCAGTCTCAGCCTTACCACAGGATATGTACCCAAAGAGTGGCGTACAGCAACAGTGGTCCCTCTCCACAAAGGTGGTACCTCAACGGATCCTGGAAACTATCGCCCCATAAGCCTGACTAGCTTGGTCTGCAAAGCTATGGAAAGGATCATCATGGACCTCATAAATAAAGATATTGGGGACCTACAGACAATGGATCCTACCCAGTTCGGCTTTGTTAAGGGCAAATCCTGCCTCTTAAACCTGGTTGATTTCTTTGAAATGGTCACCAAGGCCATTGACGAGGGGAAGGTGGTCCACACAGCCTACCTGGACCACGCAAAAGCCTTCGATACAGTACCCCACTCGGGCATTATAGATAAGCTCACCAGCTTAAATATAAACGCCTATGTCACTAGATGGGTTGCAAACTGGCTCAAGGACAGAACCCACATGGTTAGAATTGCTGGAGCCATGTCAGACTCCAAACCAGTTACAAGTGGTGTCCCCCAAGGCTCAGTCCTGGGACCTCTCTTGTTCGGTATATATTTCTCGGAGGTACAGGCCAACACGGAAGGACTGTGGCTGACTAAGTTCGCAGATGACTGCAAACTGGGCACCATACTCGACTCTCCAGCCGACACAAGCATCCTCCAAAAGGGCCTCATAGAAACAGACAACTGGTGCCAGAGCCATGGACTCAAGCTAAATGCCAAAAGTGTATAGTCATCCCTTTGGCAAAACAAAGTGCCCACAAATTACCACATAGGTGGTAATCCATTAAGTACAGAAGAAGTAATTAGGGACCTGGGAACCCAAGTTGATAGCAATCTCTCATTTGACAACCACGTGGCCTAAGTGGTTAGAAAAACATTTTATATAGCCCACCTAATCATGAAGGGATTCACATCTAGATAGGGGAGGTCATCGTGCCTCTTTACTCATCCCTCATCAGGCCCATAATTGAGTACAATGCCCCTTTTGGGATGTACCTTACCAGACACCTGCAGCAACTGGAAAGACCCCAACAGTACCTCACCAAGAGGATCAAGGGGCACAAACAGATGCCATATGCTAGGAAAATACAAAAAGTGCAGCACCTACGGAAATGGTTGAATCTCCAAATAAACTTGTAAAAGTCACCAAGTCAATCGAAGCAAGTAAAAGCCAAGAAACACTTTAATAAACTTTAAGCGCTTTTCGTCTACTGGATCAGTAGACTTCTTCAGAAGTTATAAAAACAAGGTCTAATCAATCAACATTTATAGCACTATATTGCAAACAATTATTCAAATGAATACAAAATGAAATGTTACTAATCAGCTCTTAAAGTGACAGACTATAAAATCCGACAACAGGAACATGTTAAAAATAAAAGGGACAAAGGTTTAAACAGTAAACCCTGTAAACTATGTACTGATGAAAAATTAGTAAGAAAATTAGTAAACAAATTGTTATAAAAAACAGATTTTAGCCTTACACAAAGTTTAAAAGTTAACTTGTCTTACTGAGTAAGTGGGCTATGTTGTTTCATAATCATTTTAATTACTAAGGGGAAAGCCTTGAGTTAGTGCAACATTTACCTTCTTAAACTTTTTAACTTTAGTACACAACCAATTGAACATTGGTCATTTAGACCAGGAAATACATAAGAATTCAGTTTAATTTGCCAAAACAGCTCTCTTTCTTCGAGTAACAAATGGGGGGGGGGCTCCTTGAAAGCTATCAGTAATTTGGTCTATTATTATAAACTTAAAGTTGTGATCATTAAATAGAGAAATGTGCTTTGCTAGCGCATTCTCTAATTTGTTCCTCCTAATAGCGTAAAGATGTTCATAAATTCGGTCCTGGAGTCTACATTCGGTCTTTCCTACGTAGAACCCTGGACACTGTTGACACATAGCTAGGTACACTACCATACGAGAATTACAATTTGTCCTATATCTCAAACTAAAAGTTCTACCATTGATGTTAAACTTATTAGTTTCAAGAATACTACTACACCTGTTACAATTTTGACATTTGAATGTACCAGGAGTCTTAGCAAATCTAACTGGGGATTTTTCCAATAGATTTTTCAAATTTCTTCCCCTCCTAAATGTAATTTCAGGTCTAGTCCCCAATTTGTTGTACAAAAGTGAGTTAGATTTAAAAATGTCCCAGTTCTTTTTAATGATGTCAACTATAATATAACTGTCCATGTTAAAAGTTAAAATAAGTCTAGGGTGATTCTCTTCCTTAGGACCAATGCAGTCTGATGGCCCATAGTTAGATACATTAAAGGAGCCACTCACATTTCGTTCCTCACTAATCTGTAATGATGTGTGTCTTATACCCAATATGGGTTTAAATAACCCTAGACGTCTTTTCTGAGCTACTTCTGCTATAAGTGATTCAAGAAGTACAAGAGGGTACCCCCTAGAGGAAAACATGGATTTAAGGTGTTTACACTCGTCTTCAAAATCTGCGTCCAGGCTTACTATTCGGGCTGCCCTCACAAGTTGTCCCTTAATTACTGATTTCTTTTGAAAATTAGGGTGACAACTTGTGAAATGTAAGAGTGAATTGGAATACGTCACTTTTCTATGAATGGTAGAGGTATATACTCTTAAGTCTACTTTCTTTTCTAACCAGATATCTAAGTAGGCCACAGCGCTAGTACTAAAAGTGGAGGTGAATTCCAAAAATTCAGTAGAGGAGTTGAATATGTCAACTATAGTGTGACCAACTGACCTGGGGACCCAAGTTGATAGCAATCTCTCATTTGACAACCACGTGGCCAAAGTGGTTAGAAAAACATTTTATATAGCCCACCTAATCATGAAGGGATTCACATCTAGATCAGGGGAGGTCATTGTGCCTCTTTACTCATCCCTCATCAGGCCCATAATTGAGTACAATGCCCCTTTTGGGATGTACCTTACCAGACACCTGCAGCAACTGGAAAGACCCCAACAGTACCTCACCAAGAGGATCATAGGGCACAAACAGATGCCATATGCTGCCTGGTTAAAGAAACTCCAGCTCTACTCAGTGGCATACCGCCTGCTCAGAGGCGATCTGTGCCTGACGTATAAAGCCATGTCAAACCCAGAATTAATGGACATGCTGCACCTCAGAAAATCCAAATCCCATCAAGCTACATGCTCGAGAGACTTGAACCTCAGCACTGAAATAAATAGGACATGCTGGAGGGATAGATTCATAACCCAGAGGCTCCCTTCACTCTGGAATAAAATCCCAGTCCAGGTTAGGCAGAGTCCCTCATTGACTTTCTTCAAGAGGAATCTTGATGAGTGGATGGGAGATTGTAGGTTTACCCCGGGTATCACTTCTGTGTCACTGTTAGACAGAGGCACAGTATACTAACCTCGAAAAAGGGCATAGCAAAATTAATTTAAAATGGGTGGTGAAAGCCAAACACACCCTGGCTAGGCTTATAAATGCCCTAGGGCAGATAGCCTAGTATGAACCTATGAACCTATGAACAACTGCTTCAGGGTACCCGCTGGGCGATCATTGCGTGCGCATGCTAATGCATTACAAGTGTTACCCCGATAATGGAAAAGTACCGAGACCCCATTCCAGATTTCTGATAGGGAGTTCTAATACAGGAAAAACCTGTGGCAGACCATTAACAAGAACAGATTTTTTTCCAAACATCCGTAGCTGTAGTTTTAGGGTCACTACAGTGGTTATTAGCCACAGAAGTAGAACATATCTGCTTATCTGGTTCTACATTAGATGTATTTCTATTGGATCCCTCCAGACCACGGCTGTCCCTACTCACTTGTGGAGCGGTTTTAGGCCAGCAAAACACCTGGCCATTACTAAAATCAAGAAGATCACTTTCTATCTTCCTTCTTTTTTGTTGTTGTAACCTGGCATCATACAAGGAGATTGCTTGAGTAAGCTTCTCAATAACAGAGCAACCAAATCCACAGGAAAGTTATCCGATAAAATATTTTGCTTACTAATAATTTCATTACTCATAGATTGTTCAGTCAGTTTAAACAAGTCTATAAGTAATTTAACATACCCAAAACCAAGATCTAGATTCAGTTTCTGCCAATTCCTTAAAAGCACTGGATACGTAGCCCCATAAGTAGGCATTTTACAACCTAGAGTCCTCTCAGCAGAATGTGGTAGTGTAAACATGCCATTGCAAATGCTTCAGTTTGTAAGTCCATTTTCAAGGTCTCTAACCAAATCAGCAAATTTACACAGATCGACATCAGTTCTCTGTTTAATAGTGGAACCAGCAGCAGGTGAAAGGAGAGGTTATTGTCAATAAAAATCATCTTCCGTAAATTACTTTGACTGCTACTAAGTCGTGAAGTTTGTGGCTTGTAATCAAGCTCAGTGTCATAACCTTCTGCCATGCCTATCCACTTAACAAATAATAAGATATATGTATACAAAAATGTATTGTGTCTCACAAATTCTCTGTAACTCGTTCCATAGGTATATTGGGAAGACTAATTGTCTACTTAGGTAATGGGTTAGAGAGCATTTGAGAAGATATAACGCTCGACAAAGAGACTAAAACATATTATAGATACAAATAGTGAACATTCAGTTAGTTTTCTGGTAGTGGAACTTTTACATGAAGATAGCAGAATGGGTGATATAATTAATAAAACCGAATATAGAGAATTATATTGGATATTAGAGCTTCAAGCTAATAAATCTAAGGGACTTAATGGTAAGGTCTCTTTAAGTCCAGCCTTAAAACAACGAGGGCTGCATAAGTGACATATTGCAGTTCTGAATGATTGTAACGTGAGGTCTCTTTAAGACCAGCCTTGAAACAACGGAGGTTGTGTAAGTGATACATTGTAGCTCTTAATGATTGTTACATGTGACTTATGTTTTAATGTTTGATTGGTTCACTTGTAGTTTTAATTTTTTACATTAGATTGATTTTAATGATGTTATACTTGGTCTGCAGAAGCGAATTTGTTTCGTGAAAGCGCTTACCATTTTCCTGTTATTTTATTAAACTTATTCTTCTTGCCGTGTACAGCGACTACTTTGTTTTATATATAATTTTGTTTTTAAGTTGGTCGGCTGTAATCTCTCCACTGCACATGTTTTATACATAAAGGTGCATTTTAACCCACTTTTAACTGACGGGGTGTAATTGTCATGGAGAAGTAGGAAGGTATTCAGCACGTTATAAGGCAGGACTACAGTCATAATGATCAGAAAATCCACGACCACTTCAAGGCTTTAATTTCAGTAAATAAAGAAGGATTATGTCTGAATGATTGATGGGATATGACTGCTCCTTCTCCTCTTGACCTTTTGGCTAAGAAAGAGCTGGCAACAGTGCACCAGCAACTGAAGAGATAAGGCAGTACTTCAGGTATACCGAATATGTGCTGCACTTGTCAGCATGAGGTGGGCTAGGGAATGTTACCTGGTTAGACCTTGTAGGAACTGTCCTTCAGAACAGGCATATTTATTCAGTCATCCAGATAAATATTGTACTTACTGTACTAGAGTCTGCTAAAGTTTTCTAAGACAACTTGATTTTGTATTTCTGGTAAGGGCTGATATACAGACAGGGATAAGACAGTCCTTGAATGACACGCACAGGCCAGCCATTTAGTGACATTATCAGTGTGTGTTCTTGAATAACCATCAGTTTACAAAAGTTGTGCTTAAAGATCATTAACAGAATTCTAGATTTTGTAATTAAACCAAGTCTATGGCTTTTAAATGACGCATAACTTGAATCTATGGTATGAGAAACAATGGCTTTTTTTTCCTTACCCAAGATTCATTAACAGCTAAAGTATCAGGGTTATTAAGTTGTATCCAACATTCCAGCATAATACATTCATTTCTGATACTACTTGCATTTAGTAATGTTAAATTCATTCATTCATTCATTCATTCTGCAATACCAGTTTAATACTACTCAGAGCTGTTGGGGAGTCAAACCTATGCTGAAAATCAGGGAGCTTAAAGTACAGAACCTATCATGCCAAGCTGTTGTCTTTGCTGCATACACACACACACACACACACACACACACACACACACACACACACACACACCAGAATTCAGTGCCCAGAGCAGCTCACCTATTTGGTACCCTGCCAGAATGTATAATAAAAAGTTTGACAGCCTAAAAGCTGTCAGTTATTAGAACTGTGATTCCTTATAATCGTCAACTATTTGTCTGTCTGTTCTGTTTTTAAGTTAGCTTAACTACCTTAAAAATAGGGTAAACAGGAAAGTCGGAGTTGTGATCACTTAACTGATGACATTTTTTTAAACATCCAGCACCCCATCACAGGGCAGGTGTCCTATCGATGACATTTTTTTAAACATCCAGCACGCCATCACAGGGCAGGTGTCCTATCGATGACATTTTTTTAAACATCCAGCACCCCATCACAGGGCAGGTGTCCTATCGATGACATTTTTTTAAACATCCAGCACCCCATCACAAGGCAGGTTTCCTATCGATGACATTTTTTTAAACATCCAGCACCCCATCACAGGGCAGGTGTCCTATCGATGACATTTTTTTAAACATCCAGCACCCCATCACAGGGCAGGTGTCCTATCGTTGACATTTTTTTAAACATCCAGCACCCCATCACAGGGCAGGTGTCCTATTGATGACATTTTTTTAAACATCCAGCACCCCATCACAGGGCAGGTGTCCTATCGATGACATTTTTTTAAACATCCAGCACCCCATCACAGGGCAGGTGTCCTATCTCACCCTTACTATGGCACTGCAAACATTCACTCACATGCAACATGTACAACTATAGGCAATTTAGAGGATTGCCACTTCATATAATGGCATGTCAACGAGCTGTCGAAGGAAAGAGGATCATTTGGTTAAAACTGACATAGACACAGGGAAGACATACAGACTCCACAAAGAAGGCATACTAACTGAGAAATGGACTGAAAACTCAAGAGTTAAGTAGCAACAGTACTAACCACATGGCACTAGTACATGCCACGTAATCCTAATTTCATACAGCACTAACCACATGGCACTAGTACATGCCACGTAATCCTAATTTCATTTTTTGTATATTACAGAAAAATATAATTAATCAGGAATAATTTCCACATCTCTGTAACGATGACTTAGAATTCAAAAGGGAATGTGGGGGCTGCAGTGTGCCTGGTGTTTAGTAATGTTTCCAAACTTATGCTTCACAACAGGGTGCTTTTTTGGTTAACAGAGGCCATGCTTGATTGTGCAAGTTATTGTAAAATGGTGCAATGTTTTTCTTTGGAATAACTGATGGAAGCCACATGACCTGTGTCCACCATGTAGCAAGTGATCTTTTATTAGCTTGCTGAAAGCAAGCCCTATGTTCGAATTCTTATATGTGATGCATTTATCAGTGAGAATAGTCACAATATCCTTCATTCCAGAGGAATGTAGGCAGCTTATCTAAAAATGGGTATATAACTGGGATCCCATGCAAATGCTCTGTTGCAACAGGTAAATAGTATTGAAGATATCAAACTGCTAAAGACGTAATGGGTGCTCTGGACATCATGACTAAAGGACACATGTACAACACCACAGTGAAAGTCATTCCATGGCAAAACAATGCAAAATGAATTTTAGGTGGTGAAAGGAAGGTATTAATGAGGACAAGCTGTGACAGTAAGGCAGGAAAAGTGAAAAGAAAACATTGCAGAGGAGAAGATAGCCAGGCTAATAATACTACATATACACACACACACACACGCACCACACGCACACACACGCACACACACACACACACACACACACACACACACACGCGCACACACACACACACACACACACACACACACACACACACACACACACACACACACACACACACACACACACACTCACACACACACACACACACACACACACACACACACACACACACACACACACACACACACACACACACACACACACACACACACACACACACACACACACACTCACACACACACACACACACACACACACAAACACACACACACACACACACACACACACACACACACACACACACACACACACACACTCACACACACACACACACACACACACACACACACACACACACACACACACACTCACACACACACACACACACACACACACACACACTCACACACACACACAAATATTAGACTTTATGAGCAAGATGATTAGAAAGAGGTTAGGAAAGATCTCAATGGATTTTAAAGGTTAAGGGAGAATGCTCAGATAGGGCTCCCTTCTGTGCTGAGTGTGACACCTGTGCAATAGCCCAATAATCAAGGAGCCTCAATCCTCACCACTAACACCAGTGAGGGGCATCCACATTGGGAGGATAACAAGTACACACACACATGAAAGTACAATTTCGCTTAAGAGCACACAGAGATCACAGTCAGTCTGGGTCTGGTTTCTCCCATTCTCTCCAGAACCCGAGTAAGACTCCCCAGTGGCACAGCTAGAGGGTTTAGATCTCAGCTGAGTGGTCAAGCCAAAACTTTCAGCACCCACTCTGTCCAACCAGTGATTTGTGCTCTTACCTATGTAGCTGACATACACACACACTTTGAGATTTGAGTTATATACAAACACACAGACACTCCTGGGGAAGGCTGGCACAGGTTCTCCAGCTATGCCCCCTTCTGCCTAGACTGTATGGTAGTACAACCTGCCACCAACCACCCTTATCAGCTACTATAAAGGCCCTTACCAAAGGGTATCTAATTCTACTCTGCAATGTTACTGTTATCCAATTGGTAAGTGTGACTGAGGCTTGAAGGATATTTAGGAGTGGCCTATACCGTATCACTAAATACATGCAAGTACTCTAGGAGCTTAAATTATCTCTACACAAAACAGCCACAGTTAAAAGGTTTACATATATTTAATAATAAATAATAAAAACACAAGACAATACTTATTAGCTCAACACAATGACATTAGAGTTCAGGAATCACATGAAATACTTTAAAATAACATAGTAGGACAGTCTCACATAAATATAGAAAACATCTAAACTAATCCTACTAATCTGTTTCTAAGAGAAATCACTGTACCTAAATAACTTATTTACAGAGCAAGGCAAATACTGGTGAGTTGTTAACAGGTCTGAAGACAAATACGAAATGCAATCTCTTCCTCTTGATATAGTTTTTAAATTGATAATACACATTACTGCCGAGTCATTTCAGATTACATCATTCTTGTCACTTCTGCTTAAGTTTCCCAGATTCACAGAACTTAAAATTTAACATTTATTTGCGATCTTTAGCTGCCAGGAAGTCACAGCAATAAAAGACACTTTACATGTGAAACTTAGTAATTATCTTTGTCTTAAGACAATAGAAAGAAGCTCCTAGCCCAGACATCCCGTCTCTTAGCTTGAGATCACACACTGTCATAAAATTATTTTTTTATCAGCTTATTTTCTTAGAGTTTGTAAGTTAACTCTATATGTCTCAGTTTTCTATCAGGAAAACATACATTACATAGGCATAGAGTTTATACACATTTCTGCTGTTTTCCCCAGCAGAGTGCACTGTGGTTTTTATTTTTTGAAGCTCAGCTTATAACAGTTTTCTTACATTTGTCAAACCAGCCAGTGGATCATATTAATATTTACAATGACCTAGAATTACTTACAAAATTCTATCTAGCTAGGCTGGCAGCCTTCACATCCCCCTCCCCCGGAGAACGCAAACTAGTTTTTCAAGTATCCCTTGAGAAACACTTCTTGAGAGGGTTGAGTCTAGCTGGGTATATCTTACCCTATTCCCTAACAGACAGTCACCCTGGAATATCCCACTTTGGATTTTTATCCCTGAAATAATAATTTGTTCTTTATCATGGCTTAACTGCAAAGTGGTTTGCCACTGTTTCAGGGTTGCTGTGATGTAATTTATCAGTGTAGGGTGTATCTTATACATTTTTAAGCACTCTTTTATCCATGAATGTGGTATACTATCAAATGCTTTTTTGTAGTCTATCCATGCCATACTTAGATTCTTCACCTTTTTACAGTTCTACACTATGACTTTATTTAACAACAAATGATCCTTTGTTCCATATGACTTTCTTTTATTACCCTTTTGCTCTACTGCCATAATTGAGTTTTCTTCTAAATTACTATAAACTGTCGGCATCAATTCCAGTGTATAGTTTATACATCGATAGAAGGCAAGTTATTGGTTTATAATTTTTAGGGTAGCTTGCAGGTTCACTCTTAAGTAGGAGCATTGTTTTTCCTGTTGTTAGCCAGGGTGGTGTCTGGTTGGGGTGTGCATATAAATAGTTCTTACTCATGGGTAAATCTTCGTGCAAAGATGTTAATATTTTTAGCCAAAAGTTCGGTACTGCATCTGGGCTTGGGGTTTCCAGTTAGAGCTTTTTCTTAACTTTGTTTCAGTCTCTCTGGTTGTTACATCATCCCATTTCATATCCTGTACCTTTAAACTTCTTATTCTTTCTTTTACTTCTTTTCCATTCAGCATCTTTGGTATGTTCCACAGGATCTTCAAAAATACTTCTCCAAAATGTATATATTTCTTCTTTTTTTGGTAGAGTTTCAATTCCTTTTACCTTGTTTCCCAATTCTCTATAAAACTTTTTTGGGTCATCAATAAATTGCTTATTTTGTACTTTTCCTTTATACTTATATGTGTATCTTATAATCTTTTCTGCCTGTACTGATATTTTTAGTTAATTATTTGTGGTAGTATAGTGCATGACAAATCCTGATCTGTTATAATTCTGTGCACTGCTTTTATCATGTCTATCTTTCTAAGTACTTTTGTTGATCTGTTCGCTCTTCTATACTCCTCTAACAGTGACACTTCTTGTCTTAATTGCTTTATAGTTTTCTCTATTTGACACTTCCATGATGACATTTGATTTCTCCCCATCCTTTCCCTTACTACCCTGTGTTCTTGTGGTAGGACTTTATCTGTTATTAATTTGGCTGCACAGTAATGTATCCTATTTACTTCTGTTATATTGCACGAGTGTCTGTGGACAGTCCTAATTACTGAGTTCATTTGTTTTATCAAACTTCTAACTTTTGGGGTTTTATTGACCTTCTGCAGTGTATTTCTTTCATTGATCTTAATATATCGATCCATCTCTGTTAAATCAAGTAACTCTTCTCTTAGATCATTTTCTTCTAAACTGAGTGCACATTCTTTGTTCACCATTTCCTGCAGACATTCTAAAGAAAGTTCAAGAGCTTCTTCCTGTGCCATGTGCTTTTCAGTTTCACCCTGTATCATCCGTTGCCCTTTCATATGGGAATTCACTGGCCTATCACTCCATGGCATTGACTGTGTCAGAGTTGCTACAGTTTTCTGTTCTTTCTCTTGCTGTATAGCTCCAACTCAACCTTTGTACTGGTTTCCTTTGACAGGCTTCAAAGTATTTATCTTATCCTTTGGACTATCCACTGTACCAAGAGTATTCACCAAGTGTCTAGATCCATTTATAGCTTGTTGCAGTCTACAGAATATCCACTTTTTCCATATTTACATAACTTGCTTATCTTTGCAAAGTGTTTTTCAAAAGGTCAAGAATCTCTCACTTGGATGAGAAACCTGTTACAGAAGATGGGTTTCCAAGAGAACATTCAAAAGTCGATTTTGGCTCCTTCTGACAGGATTGTGTTCCAGGGGTGTCAGAGAGACCCCTCAGTTGAAAGAGCTTTTTGTCCACTGGAAAAAATAGATTTTTATTTATTTATTGCATTTGTTTACCGGGAAGATCCACTGGGCCTAGGGGAGCCCATTTTCAGTGGAGGCCCGGGGAGAAAAGCTCCGCATACAAATTACAGGTGATGCACACACAATAGAAAAATAGAGAAATACAAGTACAGTTACATAAAGAGCTAGAAGGCAGTACAGTGATATTCATGGGCATGGGTTTAAAATAAATATGGTATAAAAGTACATGTCATATCAGAGTAATAGATATTAAGTACAGTAGCTTGGATATGAGTGGAATGGTTCATAGTAGAGATGGCAGGGAGGGTAGATGCAGCAGTACTAGTAATGTACAGGGACAGAGAGAAAAGAGAGGTGTATGAGGATAGGGTGTGGTAAATAGGTAAGGCAAAAAATAGGGTAGATTAAGTACCTGCTGGGTGGAAGAGTTGGGGTAGAGTGGGAGTAGCAGTCTTTAAAGAGAGTTATGTTTGGCATGGGCATAGCCAGCCAGAGGAGAGATGATGTCCAAGAGACATTTTGAAGAGTGCAGAGTAACTGATGGAGGTCATTGTAGATGGAAGGGTGTTCCAAAGTTTGGAAACAGTAAAGGAATAGAGCATTTGACTGGCTGGGAGTTGGGGGTTGTCCACTTTGAGCAGTGTTTTATTTTCTGATCCAAGAGGCCTGTTTGGGTGGTACAAGGACAGCAGGGAGGAACGAGAGAGGCATGTTGTGGGGTTGTATATAATTTTGTGTACAGTAGTTAAGTGTAGGTAGTTGAGATAGAGTGGTAATTCTAACCAGTTTAGTTGCTGTAAAGAGGAACAGTGGTGTGCTGAGAATCTTGCATTTGTTGCGAATCTGGCGACCTTATTGTAACATGATTCAAGCTTGGTTTTAAGAGACAAATGGATATTTGTGAGGAGAGGGGCACCGTGCAGCAGGGATGGAAGTAGAAAGGCTGAGGCTGGAGCCTTTTATGCAGTGGGGTTAAGGTAATAGCTGTGTCTGTAAAGGGTGCCCAGTTTCTGATGTGTTTTTTTGATGTTATTGAGAATGTGGAGATCAAATGTTAGTTTTTCATCAATAATGACCCCTTAAAGTTTGGTGCTAGAGACAACTTCAGTGGTAGTACTGTGCTGGGAGTGGACAGAGAATTTGGTCCTATTAAGAGGGGAAGTTTTTTGGGGAGTGAATAGAAAATGAGTTTAGTCTTGTTGGGGTTGAGAGCAAGGTGATTATTTGACATCCAGTTTTCAGTGGATATAAAGGCATGCTGGGTTAGCAGTTGTAACTCAGAAGGGAATTTGGCATTGCAGATGATTGTAGAATCATCTGCATATTGGATCATGGTGCCATGAGTAAGGGAGATTATGGAAGTTATTGATAAATATATTGAATACAAGGGGCCCAAGTTATTCCACAATAGGCTCCACCTTTTATGCATCAGACATAATTCTACAAACGAAAATAAAAGTCCTCCCTCTACTTAAAGTCCACCATACTTACTCTAAACTGGATTACCACCACAAAACTAAGAAACAATTGCTCTCTGTAAACCAGACCATCCATTTTAACTTAATAAAATGTGGTGACATACACCCAAACCCAGGCCCACTGTCTTCCCCCACAACCAACCCAACCCCATAAAATCCCTGAACTTCACTACCATCAATCCACAAAGCATTACAAATAAAATTCCCCATTTACATGCACGGTTACACCAAAATAAACCTGACTTCACTGCCATAACTGAGACTTGGCTTAAACCATATATCAACAACACAGAATTCCTACCCCCCCCCCCCCAACTATACATGCCTCAGGAATGACAGGCCACATAGAAAAGGTGGAGGCATTTCCTTGATATAACCAAGTCTCTAAACCATAGTCTCATTTACAAAACCTATTCCACAGTTCTCCACAGCAGAACTTTTAGTAACTTTCCTAAAAATAAATAACTACAAAAGCCTCTGTATTATAGTATTATACATACCCCCAGGTAACAATATTCCATTACTAGAGAAAATTCTTGCCTGGTCATCTAAGAATATTCAAAACCAAACTATCATCCTAGGGGACACTAACATTAATTGGTTAGATATCACTAACCAAAACCCCCCAACTAACATCAACCTATTTAACTACACCCAGCTAGTCACTGATATAACAAGGCCCAATAACAAAAATAACCAAGGAACCAAAAACACTGGACCAACAAGTAAGTTATTCTGGTGTCCTTACCTGTTGGTCTAGTGTTTTTGGTTACTAGTTTTTACTTCTGGACTGTCTCCTTGTGTTTTGTGTAAAAATAACCAAGGCTCACTCTTGGATTGGATCCTTGTCTCTGACCACAGAAAGATTTCTAGCTCCAGGACACTACCAAATAGCATCAGATATCACTTACCAGCCTTTGCTATACGTAAAATCACCTCAACTGTAAGTAATCACCATCTAAAACAAACTAGAGACCTATCCCACTTTTCATCAGACACCTTTAATGACATTTTACAGCATACTAACTGGGCACCATTAAAAACATCTCACTTGACAATAAAGTTGAATTCTTCAATTCAATATTTCTCAAAATTTTAGATAGTGTAGCCCCACCTCAACTGAAAAGAGTCAAGACTAATCATGCCAGTTGGCTCACCAAATCCACAAAGCAAATCATGTCCACTAGAGACAAAGCTTGAAAAGCCTGGCAAAAATATACAAACCCAGCTGACCTTGTTCAGCATAAACAACTACATAATCAGGCCAAACAACAAGTCACTAAAAACAAAAAAGAATACTTTCATAGAATACAGGACCAGCATAAACTAAACCCACAGAAATTCTGGGGAGTAATCAATTCCCTAATTCACCCAGGCTCTAACAACAATCCATGTCCATACCCTGATAAAACACCCTCTGACATAGCTTCTATCTTTAATTTATATTTCATCAAAACTATTGCTAAGTTGGCCACCACCTTCCCACCTTCTAACCCCAACCCACCTGACCAACCATCAACACATTCTAGACCTAATTTTTCTTTCTTTCCTATTCATACATGCACTATAAAGAAACTCCTTCTAAAACTTAAACCTTGCACCAATGCTCCTGATAACTTACCTGCTGAATTCCTAAAACTATCTGGAAGCTCCATCGCTTACCCCATCAGTATACTCCTCAATAGATCTATCCAGGAATCCCACATACCAAATATCTGGAAGAAAGCATACATTCTTCCTCTCCACAAAGGTGACAAAAATTCTGACATCTCCAACTTCCGACCTATCGCTATCCTCTCTCCCATTTCCAAAATATTAGAAAAATGTGTCCATACTAAACTTCTTAACCACTTAGTTAATAACCAACTTCTCACTCCTACCCAACATGGCTTTAGGCCAGGCCATAGCACCAACACAGCTCTCATCTCCTTTATGGATATTTGAGTATGCGATGCCGGTCTCATCATCTCCACACTTTTCCCCGACCTTTCAAAAGCCTTCAATAGTATATCCCACTCCCTTCTACTCTCCAAACTCAACAATCTAGGTGTCACACCCCCAACTCTAAACTGGTGTATGTGGGGTGTGAGAGGTGGTAGGTTAGAGATGCA
This sequence comes from Protopterus annectens, assembly GCF_019279795.1. Taxonomy (NCBI): domain Eukaryota; kingdom Metazoa; phylum Chordata; order Ceratodontiformes; family Protopteridae; genus Protopterus; species Protopterus annectens. The sequence goes on from NC_056748.1 coordinate 88,917,578, forward strand.
GTCAGTGGTTGACAAAGGGGTGGGAGAGGAAGCTGAGAAAGACAGGTTATAGGGATTCTATTAGCAATGACAGTTTGAAGTAGGAGTAATAATGGATGGGAGTATGAAGGAGAGTGGTTGGTGGAGGTAATGGGTTAAGGGAGGTGACTAGATTAAGTAAGGGTGCGGTAGGTTAAGTTGAGTGGGTGGGTGGAGTCAAGCTAGGTAATTGGTGGAGTTGTCTTTAGTGGGTGGGGTCAGGTTAGGTATAAGTTTAAGGAAAGTGGGGTTGGTGGAAATGGGTGTAGGGTAGAGGAGTGGAGTGAGCCCAAGCATAGTGAGGGCGAATGGAGCGGATTAAGCCGAGAAAGGTAAGAACCTGTGCCACAAAAAAGTATCTAAAACTTTGAAAAAAAAAACTAAAAAACAGGACTGAAAGGTTCTTTTTTCAGGTAAATTGCAGATTATTTTAATTATTTGGAGGCAAAAATAAAGCAAAGTAGAATGGAAAGGCTACTGAACTTGAAGAGGAGGGAATTTTCTAAGGTTTAGTTTGATTAGCTGGGGAGGGCTGGCAGGATGCGAGCCGGTAAACTGTGCTTGCCACTAGTTATACAATTGCAGCACTCGTGGTAAAAACATGTTATACATAGGTTTAGGCTAGGTGAATTATATGCATACATTTTTACAGAAATAGAGCTGGAGAAAATTTCTGCAATGCACTCTTTCTTGGTTGGATTTAAAGTGGTGTTAGACAGGTAGGGCTTTTTCTTCTTTCTTAGCGGGCACCCGTAAAGATGAAAAGCAAACTTTTACAGAAATAGAGCTGAAGCAAATTCCTGCAATGCACTCTTTCTTGGTTGGATTTAAAGTGGCATTAGATAGGTAGGGCTGTTTCTTCTGTCTTAGGGGGCACCCATGAAGATGAAAAGCAGACTTTTATAGAAATAGAGCTGGAGCAAATTCCTGCAATGCACTCTTTCTTGGTTGGATTTAAAGTGGCATTAGACAGGTAGACAGGTAGATCCATTTCTAAGGTTTTCCACTCAGACTTCAGACATGGCAATGGAATATCTAAGGATTTTGGGTCTCAGGGCATCTATGATTCTTATGATACCCCTAGCAAGACTCCACATGGTCTCAGCACCATCCATCGTCTTTTCAAAGTGCAGTGCTGTGGGTTGGTCAGAAGAGAAATCACTTGGTGGAGACAGCAAATATCTAAATCTGTGTCTCCCCTTCTCCTTCCCTGTTCCAAAGCACTCAGTCACTAACAGACACTTCTTACTTTGCTTGGGGAGCAGCTTCGGGAGGGTAAAAGTGCAAGATGTGTAGGATACCAATGCCAGATTCAAGCACATAAATATAGAAGATACCAATGCCAGATGCAAGCACATAAATATAGAATATATACTTGCCCTGATCAAGTCACTCAACTCTCTTAATCATCTTTGGTCCCCTGGAACTCTTCAAGTTGCTACAGACAATACCACTGTCAAGTGATACATCAACAACCAAGGAGGAACCAGAACATATGCCCTTTCAAGATTAGTTATGTTAACTTGGGATATAGCTTCACAGCACATTCTCACTCTACAGGCATCTCACATTCCATCAGAACAAACCTGTGTGGGAAACAAGCTGAACAGGACAAGGGCAGACTGTCATGAATGGAAACTAGATCAAAGGGTTTTGAAAGTTTTGATTAATCTGTGAGGAGTTCCTAAGGTTAGACCTCTTTGCCTCCTCTCTGAAACATCATCTGCCAAGATTCTGCTCCATGACTCTAGACTAGGGAGCCTGGAAGACAGATGCTTTTTCTTTTCTTTGGACAGGAATGTTCCCGTATGCTTTTTCACCTTTTCCACTAATATCCAGGATACTTCTAAAGATTCAGAAGGTTTGCCTCAAGATCATTGTGTTGACTCCCTTTTGGCCCAGACAGCCACGGCTTTCCGTTCTTTTGGAAATGACCAGGGGCAATTATCACAAGCTTCCTCGCAGAGTGGATCTACTCATGCAAGAACAGCAGTGTTTGATACACCACAGTCCCAATCAATTTCAGCTGACTGCCTGGATGATGGGTCTTAATTCCCTTTATGCACCTGTTTACTGAGGACATGCAACAGGTAGAGATCGAGACAAGAAAGCTTGCTACTAGAAAATCATATATTAGTAAATAAAAAAGGTTTTCTAGTTTGTGCCAGCAACACAAACATCACCCATTCAGGGCTAATTGTTTTCTGTTTTTACACTACTTGTGTGAGTTACTATCCTATGACCTTTCTTAGTTGTCCATTGAAGTTCATTTATCATCTGTTTCAGCATGTCTGCCAAATGGATCCTTCTCTTTCAATGCATACTAATGATAAAATGCTTTTGAAAGGGGTTTTGCACAAGATGTTTCCAAGAAAACCACTGGTCCCTCCTTGGGATTTTAATTTTGTGTTAGAGAAGCTGATACTTGCTCCATTTGAACCAGCTAACTGGCTGAGTTGAGGGTTTTTTTGTTCTTAACATGGAAAACAGTTTTACTGATTGCTCTGACCTCTGCATGAAGTGTATCCAAGTTGCAATCTCTTATGTTGCGTCAACCTTATTTCATTTTCCACAGAGACAGGGTTTCTTTGAGAATAATTGGTCATTTTTTGTGAAGCTAAGAAGAAGGGGTTACCTCTGTCAAAACAGACTATTTCAAAATTGTCGTCTGAAGCTATTACGTTTTGTTATATTCACCACAACAGAACTATTCCAGCAAGGTCAAGGTCTATTCTACTAGGGTCTTGGATTTATCTAGGGCATTTGGAAAGGGCTGGAGTCTAAAAGCATTCCATAAGCCAAAACATGGTCCTCTGTACATACATTTACAAAGTATTATAAGTTGATTACTTCTGTAGGTCTAGATCAGGTTTTGTTAGAATCATTATCCAGGGGCTCCTGGACTCTTCTCCTTCCACCTCCCAAATGTAGTAAGCTAGGGTAATCTACCCATGTATGTAAATCTGCTGCAGAAGAGATCATTCAAACATCCATTGTTATGGTAAGTTTACTTACACAACTGTACTTTTTAGTTCACTCATGAGAAAATCTAGGGATGTAGTGAACCTGGACTTAAGTGATGTTTCTTCAGCTGGGCCTCAGTATGTTTATAGGTTAGTACTAGGCTAACTGTACTGATGGGCCATTTCAAGCCTAGTCAGTAACTCAAGTCCAGAATCAAGCCCCACAGCTTCTGTCAATGAGGTAAAGACTCTAACCACTATGTCAAACCCTCCATCCAATAGGTTATTAGGACAGCTGACTGGTATGAGACTTTTGACTTGGGCAGAGAATTGATTAGTCTTTGGGAGGCACGAGGTAGTACTTGAGAGGACTCATGAGCCATTGACTGGTGGCTATTACAGAGTCTCATCCTGTGTTCAGCATATTGGATTCAGACATTATACTGGAAAATTTGTATAAGGTCAGCCTGTAGGGCAAAAAGACTAAAATGGTGGTTATGGATGAAGCAGCCAACCCAGAGATTGATTTGCTATGCTCTGTGACAGCAGAGATTTCAGTCCAAAAAATGAAACGTGCATTTTGATAAGGAAATTAGTCAAGACTTACAAGTTTGGAACAAAACACTGTGAAAAAAATTGTTTTAACCCCCCCCCCCACGCCCCCACAAGGTTGAATCTTTATGTTCATTTAAAAATTTCAGAGGACACTTATTTGTTAGACTGCACTGCCAGAGGTTTGGCCTTAATATATTAATTATTCCTTTGTTTTTAGAGTGATCTTTTATTGTCTGATTTATTTTTATATTTCCATTTGATGTGTGTTCACATTCTAGGCAGAGACTGAAATTGGTCCAATGGGATCAGTGTTCTACTCCATTTAACAAATTGTAGAAATAAATAAATAAATAATAAGAGATGTGGCTATCATTCTGTCATTCCATGCATGCACTGGTGAGGATGTAGCTAGAAAATGTACATGGTTAAGCCAGTGTCTGTTTGTTCAGACTAGGATTTGGTGAATTTCTGTAATTGGATTCTTGTTTAGTTGAACTGACATAACCTTGGGGGTAAAAATAATTTCCCATAATTCCCACCACTGACCAACTTCAAAGTTAGTGCATTTAGTAGAAACTGATGTTTACTGTTATGGACTTCACTTGTAAAGAAGTTATGTCTTACCATAATGTTTCATCTGTGTTGTCACTCTTCACTAATCCTTGACTGTGGGCTCGGTTCCGAGCCTCGGAACCGACTCGGCCGTTATTCTAGCTTGCACCTTCCAAAACTCTCGAGCTAAGTTCTGCCCATAATGCTCCTCACCAAATTACCTCAGACTGAGTTTCCAAACAATAGTGACAGACAAGAAATAACAGATCAGAGGCCATATCTGTGTCTCTATTATGATAGCCAATCTTTGGAGAGATCTGATCCACCAAGAGTTCTAAAGGCAGGGGGAAGGAGGGAGGGAACATCAAGGATTAGTGAATATTGACAACACAGATGGAATGTTATGGTAAGACATAACTTCTTTATCTGATATTGTCAATCTTCACATAATCCTTGATTGTGGGACAGAGTCCCTAGCTAGCTGGATCTTGGGAGGTCTCATGGAAGAACATTCCTGAGCACCATCGAGTCGAATGATACATGTCCCCTAGAGACCAGGTCCAGTTTGTAATGTGTAATGAAGTGTTGAGGAGATGCCCATGTTGCCGCTGCACAAATATCATCTAAAGAAGCTCTGGCATGAAAAACTGCAGATGCTGCTATTGCTCCAGTTGAATGGGCTTTTGCAGGTCCTGGTGGGTGAAGTCCATTTCTGTTGTAAACAAAAGTGATACAGTCCTTAAGCCATTTAGTCAGGGTAATTTTAGATACTGGACTCCCTAAAGTGACTGAAGAAAGGGAAATACATAGATGGTCAGATTTTCTGATATCCTTTGTTTTGTGAAGATATAAACATAATTGTCTGTGTACCTCTAATAAATGCAGACACTACTCTTCCTTATTGGAAAAGTTGGGAAAAAAGACTGCAAGTCATAAAGTCTGATTGATATTTGACTCTGAAACAACCTTTGGGAGGAAGAAGGGATTTGTCTGGAGGAAGACTCTGTCCTTATGAAAGATTAAGTAGGGGAGTTGCAGGATGAGGCTTGTATTTCAGATATTCTTCTGTCAGAAGTGATAGCTATTAAAAATAAGGTTTTCCAGGACAAGAATTTTAAGTCACAACTTGCTGAAGGCTCAAAAGGGGGAGAAACAAGAGACTAAAGTACCAGATTCAACTCCTGTGGCACAGAGGGTTCTTTATATGGAGGTCTGAGCATTAAGGTTCCTTTCAAAAAGGCTTTGCAAAGTATATGTGACATAAGGGGTGAACCACTTAAACCAATATGGAAGTTAGACATTACAGCAAGATGCACTCGAATAGTAGAGGATGATGCTCCTGCTAAAGCCAAGAAGTCTACAACTTTATCAATGGATGCTGAATTTGGGTCAATATTACAGTCTAGCAATAATTTAGTAAACTTTTGCCACTTGTTATGGTACAATTTTCTTGTTGATGGTTTGTGGTGTGACAGAATGAAGCCTTGGATCAGGGAGGTAAGAGAGGGATGCCTGGCAATCATGGGAACTGGAGAAGCCATGCAGTATGCTTGAGATGCTGGAGATTTGGATGAACCAGTCTGTCTAGGTGGGACAATAGGTCTGATGCTAGGTCCAGTATCCAGGGTTTTCAAAGTAGATGAGGCCATAGGAAGAGAAACCAGAACTGGCGAGGCAATGAGGATTATCCGGTTCTCCGACCCATTAGGTTTCTTTAGAAACTGACATATTAGTGGAATTAGAGGAAAGGCATACAACAGAGTGGGGGCCAATCACAAAGGACAGCATCACTGGGTGACTCCCTTGCTGGGGGGATAAGGACAAAGTAACTGCTCCACTTGTTCAGATGGGAGTCAAAGAGGTTGCATCAAGGTTGGCCCCAAAGGCAGAATAGCTTGTCTGCCACCACTAGATTGAGAGACCATTCATGAGGCATTAGGAGGAATCTACTCAGTTTGTCTGAAATCACGTTGGAGCTCCCCAGAATGTGCGCTGCCACTAGAAAGCAGTCAGAAGAAATTGCCCATTGCCATACTCTGAGCCCTTCTCGACAAAGAGAGTAAGATCTGGTTCCCCCTTGCTTGTTGATGTACCATACTACTGAAATATTGTCTGTTGGAATTGCAATCGTTCCCAAGGGGAGGGCTTCTTGAAATGCCTGCAGCACTAAGAGCACTGCCCTCATCTCTAGAACATTGATATGCAAATTGGTCTCCAGCTGGGACCAAGTGCCTTGGACTGTCTTTCACAGATAATGTCCCTCCACACCCTATCGTGGGCGCATCCATGGTCACTATGGCTTGGGGTTGAGGATGGCTAAAGAGACTGCCTAATAATTTTTTTTTGGAGTGGAGCCACCAACTCAGGTCTTCTTTGTAGCGATTGGTGATCATAATCGGATGGGACTTTGGCTGATTCAATAAGGACCATTGGGAGGTCAGAAGCTATTGAAGACTTTGCGAGTAATATCTGGCCATGGAGACTGGAGTGATAGAAACTGCAATTGACCCTACAGTCTGGGGAACGGGTCTTACTGTTACTTTCCTGCTCTGAATGGCTGACTTGTGATCTGATCCTTTGAAGTCTTTCTGGGGAAGAGACGCAGTGCTGGTGACTGTGTCAAGCATATCTCCAATGAATTCTAGCTGTACGGATGGTTCTAAATGGGACTTTTTGTGATTTATAGTTATTCCTAAACCATATCTCCAATGAATTCTAGCTGTACGGATGGTTCTAAATGGGACTTTTTGTGATTTATAGTTATTCCTAAACCAGAACAAAGGAGAACAGCATAATCTCATGCCTTTACAAGTTGACACCTGGTTGGACAGGTAAGGAGCCATCTGTCTAGAAATGTAATCCTAGCAGTCTGAGGTGAACTGCTACCACTGCTATACATTTGGTCAACACACTGGGAGCTGTGGTGACACCAAAGGGCAGGGCTCTGAACTGATAGCGACTGGCTCCCAGCTGGAAGTGCAGGAATCTTCCAGACCGTTTGTCTACTTTTATATGGTAATATGCATCTTGAAGATCTAGTGAGCACATCCAATCATTGTTTTCCAAGAACAGAAGCATTGACTGAACTGAGACCATCTGGAATTTGGTTTGCTGAACTTGATTTGTTCAACTGACTGAGATCCAAAATTAGTCTCCATTTCCCTGTTTTCTTGGGCACTAAAAAGAATCCTGAGTAAATCCTGGATCCTCTCTGGATTGGTGGGACTGCTTGTTGAGCAGTTTTTAAATTTCTAAGACTGCTGCATCCATGTGATTGAGTGGATCATCTGGAATTTTTCTTAGTCATATTGGTTCTTCTGAAAAGGGATATGGTAATCTCTGGTTGTAATCCTCTGCACCCATTTGTCCATTGTTATCCTTAGCCAGGCAGACTGGTGCAGGGATAATCACCCCCCCGCCTGCCTCCAGAGGAAGGCAATCTGGCCTCCTTTCAGGAGCGCTGACAGGAGTTACCAAGGAAAAAGTCCCTGGAACCCTGAATCTGCAGGCCATTTCTGCCTCTTGAGTGGTGTTTTCCATTATTACTACCAACTCTGCCTGGGGGGAAGTCATTGCCACGTGAGTCCTGGAAAGGTCCTTGGGACGTTTTGAACCATAGCCTCCCACTTCTCTGGTTCCTGGAATAAGGTTGTTGAGGAGTGGAAAAGTGTGTGCCCAGGGCAGAAAGGGTCCTCTCATCTTTCTCACATCTGGCTAGAAACTCTTTAACTTTGGGACCAAATAGGGAAGTTCCATCAAAAGGAGCATTGATGAAAGAAGACTTAAATGGCTCAGTGAAATCACATAACCACATCCAGGCATGTCGCCTGATTGCTACGCCTGAACTTACTGCTCTGTCATCCCTTCGACAGCATGAGCAATTAGCCTCATGGATGAGTTGGTGATTGATTCTAGGGTGGGGAGCTTTGAGAAGCCACTTTGTCTTGAACTCCTGCAGCTACTGCTCCCAAAAGAATATCTGATAGTTCTTTAATCAGATCTCTTTGAAGCCTCATAAAATATGCCATGTAATTCAAGGATCTGAGAGTGAAGGTCGATGAAGCATATACGTGCTTTCCAAATCTATCCATTGTCCTAGACTCTTTGTTAGGAGAATGGATAGCAGGACTTTCATCAGCAAGTTCCTTCTTGGTGGCTGCCACTACCACCATGGCATCCACAGGAATTCCTTTGGCCTAGTGTTGCTAATCCTGACAGAGAGGATACGGTCAGGTCTCCTTGGGATCGGCTCAATAGAGTCAGGTAACTTCCAAACCCATGGAGCGATCAACTTAATAAGATTGTCAGCAAGCAGAGAGATCCAAGAGGTAGAGGGCTGGGCATGAAAAGCCTCTACCAATTACTCCAAGGAAGGCTCGAGGGTAGTCCAGCCACCCCTCTGTTTAGGAATTTCTAGGATGTCCCCAAAGGAAACATCTTCAGGGGGTGGCTTAGTGGAACCTTCCCCCTAACTGATATCGGTATCCTCTGTGAAGGACTCTTCAGTGGAGTCCAAGTCCTTCCTCTTGCACTTTCTCTTCAAAGGTACCTCTTCGGTGGGGTGTTCCGGAAAGGTATCCAAAAATGACATAACCAGTGTGGTTTGATCCTGAGACTTTTGTGCCCTCTGTCCCAGGGAAGAGACTGGAGGAAGCTCTGGTTGAGGGGATGGACAGGATGATTGGTCCAACAAGGAAGGCATAGACTGTTTGCCCACAATGGAGTAGGCCCTCTCAATGGCTTGGAAGGCAGCTCCCCATAGAGGGATGGGAGCCCAGAACTGAAAGACTCCTTCAGAACTGTGATCCCACCCTGCATCAAGGAGGCTGCCTCCAAAGCCAAATCCAGAGTCGAGCTTACATATCTGAAGCACTGAGGGGCATGGAGGGTTCCAAAAGTATTGAAGTTGAACCCTGCCCCTCGGAACCGGCAATGAAACCTCAACCCTGGGAGATCTTCTGGCCCGACAAACCCAAAGAACTCTGGGTAGCTATTGGCACTGGAGAAGGAGGTCTGACTGGCACCAAAACAGTCAAAGCCAAGAAGGTTGGTACCAGGGGCTAGGAAAACTCAGCTGGAGTCAAAGCAGGAATAAGCAGTGGTGTGGAAGAAGGTAAGGTTCCAGAGCTAGCATTGCTAGGAACTGTGGAAGGAGGTACTCCCCTCATGGTAAGAAGCTGATCCACCAATCTCATAATATCAGATTCGGACAAACTCTTGGTGGATCGAAGTGAAGAAGCTGATGGAGATTTTGGTGGACGTTTCTCCAAAAACGGACTGGGAGGACAGTCCACAAAAGGATCTACTGAAGGGAATATGTGGTCCATGGTAAAATTATAAATGAAGGGGCCTTCAATTCTTTACACTTGTTCAGTACCAAAGAGGAAGTGTCCTTAATCAACATCGGTATCGATGCAGTTTGTACCGAAACAGGTACCGAAAGCATCAGTGCCAAAGAAGTCGGTGCAGAAACAGGCACCATTGGCACCAAAGATTGAATGTTCTGGCCCACTGTTTCTGAAGGAGCTGTCAGCACCATGGGAGTCTTAGCCATTTTGCTTGGCAGTTTCGATGAACGTGTCGGAACCAACTGATTTCTTTTCTTTGGTTTCAGAATTAACTTGTTTTTATGGTCAATAAGTGTTCTGTAGCTAAAACTGTGACATATTGCACAGAACTCTTGTAGAAGGACCACACCAAGACAGTAAACACAAAGTGTGTCGATCTGAATTTGGAAGCTTCCTGTCACAATTCTGGCACCTCTTGAAGCCCAAAGTGCCTTTAACAGGTCTGTCAGCTACTACAAATAGCAAAGGCCACAGAGACACACTCACACACACACACACACACACACACACACACACACACACACACACACACACACACACACACACACACACACACACACTCATACCAAGAAGTCAGAAAGGAAAGAGTTTTTTTTTTAAATAAATTAAGGGGAAAAGGTTAGGAAGGAAATAAATACTAATAATGGTGGTATTTAAGACTCAAAGGAAAAAGGGAAAAGAGGTACCGGCAATGACACTTACGAAACTACCTAAAGTTAGATCAGGGAAATAAAACACATGCACACACAAACTAGACTATCTGAAAGAGAAGCAGGTAGTACAGATATAAAGGAGTATAGACAGAAATTAAGAAAATAGGAAAAAAATCTAACTCATAGTTTTTGAAAATTAGTTGTCGCTTGAGAGCTCAGAGAGAGAAGACGTATGGCACTATGAAGTGGCAAACGAGATCTGAGGTAATTTGGTGAGGAGCATTATGGGTAGAGCTTAGCTTAAGAGTTTTGGAAGGTGCAAGCTGGAATAACAGCTGATTCACTTCAGAGGCTCAGAACCGAGCCCACAGTCAAGGATTACGTGAAGACTGACAACATCAGATACAATGTTTACCTAAAGGGTAGTGCTGACTTTATTTGCTTAGTATAAGGCTTACTAGTAGCACTGTCATCAGATAGGTAGACTATTTTATGCATGAAAAATCAAACTGGCAGAGGCAGTACAGATAAGGGGTCATAATGTAGTAGTGGGATTAGGGAACATATTATGCTTCAAATCTTATAGCAACATGATTGGAGCTACAAGTAAATAGTCTTTTCATCCATTTAAGTTCATTGGTATATACTAGGCTAATGACCACCAGGGCCTTTATAAGTCTAGCCATACAATCCAATCTAATTGCATCTCTGTGCATCATGGGAATTTATTAGGACAGAGTATGTTAGATGGGAAGTTTCTGGAGATTATGTTGGGGGAGGTGTTAGCTTGGGCACTACTGTCTGCCTCTGTCTATCACAAACATGGGGGCCAGACCTAGGGTGAATTTCCCATTTCCCATTGATTGGTCAAGGTTACATTTAAATAGGGTTAGGGATGGACTCTGCTTCACATGGATAGGAAGCCTGTTCTAGAGCATAGGGCTCCTCTGAGAAACGTATCCGTCTCACCAACATCTTATTTATGTCACATACAAAAATTAAATACTTGGATCTAGTGGTTCTGATGCTGTTTTGTGGATGTGCAAAAGGTCTAGCAGAACTGGATCCAAGGATGTCTTGTATGCCATACATAAATCACCTCTCAGCAACCCGCAGAAGAGTACAGAGATGTGCCTTTAAGGCAGTCTGTATAGGACAATGTGTTTATACTCAGAATTCTCCTGGTAAGGAACCTTTGTGGGTGTTCCATCTGCTGCAGATGTCTGGTGAGGTACATGCCAAAGGGGGCATTATACTCAATAATGGATCTGATAAGGGCTGACGAAAGTGGCACTATGACTTCCTTGGACCCAGATACCATGCCCTTACCTATAAATTCAGTGACATAAAATGATTTTCTTACTACCTTGGCAATATGTTGGTCAAAGGCTAGATTACTATCTACATATGTTCCCAGGGGGTCTACTTCATAACATTGAAATTTCATAATGTTGAATTTCATAACATTGAGACCAAAACATCTAAATCCCAAAACACTGAAAACCCAAATCACTGAAAACTCAGAACATTAAAAGTGTGCTTCATAACTTTGAAAACTACAATGCATATGTAAGTAACATCTTCTCCATCTATAACAACACCTAACTAAGAGGCACTTTCTACTATGTTTCTGCAGGGGGACAGGCCCCCCTGCACCCCCCACCCCCCGTAAATTAAATATATCAACTCCAAGATCACACTACAATGGAAAAACCACTGAGGTTAGGAAATTAACCTTTTTCCACTGTAGTGCGATCTTGGAGTTGGTATATTTAATTTATGAGGGGGTGTGGTGGTGCAGGGGGGGCTTGTCCCCCTGCAGAAACATAGTAGAAAGCGTGTTTGTTAGTTAGGTGCTGTTGCAGGTGGAGGGGATCTTATTTACTTGTGCAATGTAGTCTTCAATGTTATGAAGCACACTTTCAGTGTCCTGAGTTTTCAACAGTTTGGGTTTTTAATGTTTTGAATTTTTGATGTTATGGTCTCAATGTTATGAAATTCAATGTTATGAAATTTTAGTGTTATGAAGTCGAACCGTTCCCAGATACCTGACTATCCAGTCAACTCTTAGCGGTGTCTTATCGATGGAATAATTAGTCTGGATGTCAGTTTTCCCAAAAGGCACTATAATGTATTTCCTGGCATTGAGTTTTAGTTTGTGACTTCGACACCAGTCATTTGTCTGTTAGACCCTTTTGTAAGATGTTTGTATCATGGAGAGAATAAATGATAGCTCCCAGTTTGCAGTCATCTGCGAACATGGTCAGCCAAAGGCCTTTGACTCCTTAGCCAGGTCGAAGTGAAGGGCTACTGTAAGTTTAACTGTCAGAATAGACAATTCATTAGAATCAGTAAATGCCACTTATTTTATAAGACTTGGGCATCAAATTTAAGTTGAATTATCTTCCACAAATGTTGCTTCACTGTAGGGGGTGTTTAAAATTAAAAAAATAACACAAAATGAAAGTCCATACCAACTCGGTGGAATATGTCATTTGCTAAACTTGTTTGTTTCTTTCGGCTTTTCCCGGTTAGGGGTCGCCACAGTGGAACTCCGGTCCGCTAATGATTGGCAGTTGATTTTTACGTACCAGCTTGCCAGGCCTGATGCACAACTTTCAACAACGGTACGCCCATTCATGCATGTCTCCACACAGAAGACGCTCTAGCTGAGAATTGAACCGGACAGCGTCTTACTGTGAGGCGACAACGCTACCGCAGCACCACCACCGTATGTTATTTGCAAAACTACTAAAGAAAGACACATATTTAATGTGTCAAGGAAACATCCATTAGATTTGACATCTTTAATAAATTATTTTTATTAGGTTTATTTATTGGCTGAAATCTCAGAACTTGTTGTATGAACTCTGTTACAAATGTGACATGTTACCACCAAACCTTGCTAATGAGGAAAGTCCTGTGATACGTACGATGTGATTCTTACTGCTTTAAACAGGGTGAGGCATCCGTTACTATGGGACCAGACCAATTTTATGGATATTTAGTATGTAGACTTGGAAGGACATTGGTGCTTCTCTATTTGAAATCTTTAATAGTTCACTGTAGTTGTTTGAAGTTTCCAATGATAGTACCAGGGAATTGGTCCAAAATATTAGCACAATAAGCTTAACAAACATCCTTGAGAAATGCTACAAGCCCTGTCAAACTGAAACACTGAAGCATACTAAGGTAGACCATTTGCTCAGTATCAGACAGTGCAGCTTTTTAATGAATCTGTCAACAATGTCAACGATGATTCTTTTTTAATGAAATGGCAAGCCTAACAAAAGATTATGGTATATTTGTTGTATACTAAGCAAAAGCACTTGATACTCTGCCTTGTAATGGGATAAAAAGCAGTGTCATTAAATGTACAAATTACAGACAGAAAGCAAAGTGTGGTTGTTGAGGACAATATGGAAAAGCATTGCTCCCCACCAACTGTAACTTCTTTTCTGGTCAAATCAGACCATAAATCAGTTACTGAAGCCTGAATCAACTTCCAGTGCCTCATTACTCAGAGATTATGCAAAGGCTAATCTTGTAAAATCGAGTGATAAGCTGGCTAAATTCAAAAGCCCCTTCCATCTTAACGATCCCACTGGTTATGCAGAAACCTTTACTGCCAAGTTCCATACACATATAAATAGCTAAAGGATGCATCTGCCCCTCTCAGAAATAAATATAAAAACAATTTCAAAAATTAACCCCTGTGATGGGACTATAATATAAACAGGTCTTATAATAAAAGAAAAAAAAATTAATTGTACACAAAAGTAGACGTAAATCTCAAGATGGCAAAAACAGTTTTGCTGAACTAAATAAGGAACTCCAGATCCTGATCAATTCAACCAAAGCCAACTATGAAATAAAAATATCCAGGTCTATATCACTTTGTCAAAGGTTTGCTTCTACGAACCTTCATTCATCGACCCTAATACAGGGAATGTCCACGTCAACGAATGACTTACTCAGGGAAAGGAAAGAGTTGGCTATCATAAGAAATTTGCCCCTTTCCCCACCATAGTGTGATCTCAATGTTGGTATATATAGTTAGATGAGAGTGTGTGTGTGTGTGGGGGGGGGGCACAGCCTGTCACATTGGGAGGTGTGATAGGTTTGAAATACTGTGCTTTGTGTGATGGTCAGAATGGCTGGGCAACTCATTCCATTCCCTTGGTAAGTCGTTTGCTGATGTGAACATTCCCTATATTAGGGTTGATAAACAAAGGCTCGCAGAAATGAACCTTCAATGAACTGATATAGACCCAAAATAATCACCTAGATGAAGGATAACCACACAGCCTTCTTTAGCTATGTTAGAAACCTTAGAAAGAATGCCTAGCACTGTGCAGAGCTAATAGTAAATTATATCAAATACTCAAGCCAGAAGATATTGCCAGCCTAACAGTTAAATGTAGCATAAATTTTATCCACCTCCAATATTCTCATATTACTGTTGAGCCCACGTTCTGCCTCATGTGCAGTTATCTTGGAATTAGTGCTTTTGTTTTGCTCCTGGTGAGAGAAGGAGCATAGAAACATCATTTCCTGGGGACTGCTGATGACCGGTAGGCCTAGTAACTGCTTCATAGGTGCCATTTTGGAAATTGGGCTTATATTTTGCTATTTGTGACAGAAGGATCAAAATGCAAAGATTCCTAACACTTTCTGGTTGGGGGGTGACTGCCTGTGCTTGACCTTCCTGAGTGGTCTGGTTGCTATTCAAGGCATCTGCCAGGAAAAGGCTACAACAAATCCATAGGCTCTTACACCATCTAGGACAAGAATGTGGATCATCAAACAGGCTGTGGTCTGCCTCTCATCCTGGGATTGGTGCTACTGTTTAACTTCTGGTGGGAGAAGAAGCAAAGGAGTATTGTATTCCAGCAGAGTGAATTTGTGGTGAGACCAGCACTACTAGTAAATGGGCAGTAGCCATTCAGGTAACTCCCCTCATTTCATCATTCTTAACAAGCTAATTCTTTCTTTCTTTCTTTTCACTAAGTACTGCTTGATTTGCTTCTAACTTTATACATAAATCATCTGGCTCTACTTACTTGTTTCTCCTCAAGTGTTCGGCAGTGCCCTGTGTAGCCACAGACACCATGAGTTGACATTTTTCCTATAAAAGCACCCTTGAAATTTTACCAGTACCTAGTAGCATACAGGGCAACTAGCTTGCAGTCACAAACACTTCCCCCAGAGCAGCAAACCGGATAGTCTTGACATTACCTTATAATCTCATTCTAACTGTCTAATCAATAAAGAAGAATCTGTTACCATGGATATACCTTTCCCACTATCTCTGTTACCAACTTGGTGTATATGGGCATCCAAAGGCAATGTAGAAATTGCCTCGTTTACTGACAATCAGTTAATTCTCAAACAAACTGATATGTCACTTGAGGCAGAGCTCTCACTTAAAAGCACTCAATGTCAATAAGCTTGTCAGTAGTACACATGCTGCACCCGTCACACAAGTCCAAACTAGACACATAAACCAACATATGCTGAGGCACTTAAATGTAACCTTCCTAAATCCCAAATAACTTCTAGACAAAGAACATGCAACAAACACCCTCAGCAACCACAAATGCAGTCTATCAAAACAACATCCACATCAACACATGCAGCCACATCTCATGGGGCCTCTACTTCTAAGTCCATAAGGCAAGTCACCACACAATCCAACATTCTGGTCATTAGAGACTGCATTGTGAAACACACTGATGTCCTTCTCACCGGGCTCGGTAAGGAGAAAGTCATGGTCAGCTGCTTATTAGGGCCCAGTATCCACCACATTATGCTTGCACTCAGACCACTGGACCATAAGTACCAGTACAACTCAGTCATTGTCAATGTGGGTGTAAATAACCTGAGATATACCTCTCTGGACTGTCTGAAGAGCGACATCACAGAGCTCTCAGAGAATGTGCCCCAGGCTGGTATGAGCCTAGCATTGAGCAGCATTTTACCTTCTCTAAGGATGATGCCACAATATGAACAAAATATGACTTTAATAATTGGCTTAGTTTCTGATGTAATTCTAAGGGGGTGCAGTATCTGTCAGCATGGAAGGAGGTGGTCAGCAGACCACACTGCTTTGCCAGGGATGGTCTGCACCCCTCCCCTCTAAGCTGTTGAATATTAGGTAAACCATTGTCCTCCCCCGATAAGGCCTTTTTAGGTAATGCCAAACTGAAAGTACTTCTGACATGGAAAATCAAAACCAAGAAAATCTAAAGGTGTTACTGCTCAATGCTAGGGATCTAAACAAAAAAACTCCACTCCCTAGAAGTTGTCTTCACCCTACAAAATGCTGATATCTGTGCGGTCACAAGATATAGTTTAAAGCTGCAGAGATCACACCGACATTACACAGTTATAATGTCTACCACACATTTAGGCCAGCTACTACACAGATGGACAACAAAACTAAATATACCTCAAGACTGGTTGAACCGAAAAATGTACTTGAGCTTTTCCATGTTCAAATCACCATAGGAAAAATCCAATACCACTTTGCAAGCTGTAGGTCCACCTCTATAACCCTGGAAATCCATACCATGTATTTAAACTTATTGCAAGCACTGACTATCCAACCCACTGCCATATTCATGGGTGACTTTACTTACCTCACTATTAATTGGAAATCATATATGACACCAAATGTACAGGCACAGATATTTCTAGATTTTGTAAACACAAACTTCCAGGACTAGATTGTCAGTACACCAACAAGGGGTGCAACCATACTGGATCTGGTCCTCACTAACATGGTTGAATACTGCACACCCCCTAATGTAATGTCTTCTCTGGTGAGCACAGAAAACAAAATGGTCTCCTTTGAAGTAAAAATAATATCTGGAACCCCAGCTAATCCTGGAATATTCAAAAACTACTCTAAGGCTAACTTCCTACTATTAACTGATAACCCGGCAACATTTCATGCCCCCATAAACCCTAAGAACACTGCTGCCTATGCAGAACTGTTCACAGAAACCCTGTATAAGCATGTTAATATCTGCATAGAGGCAGCTGTACCCAACAGGAAGAAGTACAGAACTAACGGAAAAAACAAACCACCCTAGTGGAATCGCAGCATCAATAGGCTGTATAACAGAAGGAAGAAAATCATGGCAAAAATTAGGAGGTGTAGCACCCAGCAGGATAAAAGCACTCTCATCAAACTAAACAAACAACTCAGAGAGGACAAATAAAGTCTACCAAAGCCAAATTTGAGGTAAATGTGGCCTCATAGGCCAAGGACAACCACAAGGCATTCTTTAGTTATGTCCACAACCTCAAAGGCAATGCACAATTGTGTGCAGAGCTCATTGTAAATAGAGCCACCTATACTGAGCCAGAAGATATAGCAAACCTACTGGCCAACCAGTTCAGTTCAAACTTTACCCCTCTCTCCCCCATAAACTTTCCCTCATGAAATCCCATCAAATACAAATCCTCCTGCTGTCACTAAGGAACAGGTCCGTAATGCTGTCTCTAAGGCCAATAACACAGCATCACTGGCCCCAGGCAATATCCCAGGATGCCTTCTAAAATAGAATCAAAACATGATCTATCATGCCTTCTTGAATTGAAAACAGACTTTTTGCCTCATGAATGGAGAACAGAAACAGTTATTCCTCTCCACAAAGTTGTGCCATCTACAAATCCATAAGTCTCACTAGTCTCATATGCAAAACCATGGAAAGAACTATCATGGAAATGATCAGTAATAACATGGGAAACCTCCAGACACTGAAACCAACCCCATTTGGTTTCATCAAGGGCAGGTCATGCCTACTCAACCTGATGGACTTCTTTGAGAAGGTAACCAAAGCAATGGATAAGGGGGAAAATATTTCACACTGCCTACCTTGACTGACCAAGGCATTTGACACAATCTCCCACTCAGGCATTGTGTGCAAACTTATGAGGTTAGGTACAAACACTTTTGTAACCCGGTGGATAGCCAGCTGGCTCACAGACAAGAAGCAGGAAGTTAAAATTGGAGAGTCCACCTGTACAAGACCCTGCAAGCATTCTTAACTCTGGAAGATGCTGACATTTGTGCAGTCACAGAACCCTGGTTCAAAGCTACTGAGAGCACTCCAGCCATACCAGGTTTCTCATCCTAATATACACTCAGACCCCAAACTGTGGGCAGCAAAGTAAAAGGAGGTAGAGTTGAAATATATATAAAAGACATACATACCTCCAGGCTGGTCATCAAACAGTATGATGCACAGGAGACACTCTGGGTACAGTTAACCATTGATAGGACCCCTATTCAAATCATAGCTAGCTATAGGCCCCCAACTTTGATTCAAGATGTCCACTCCACCTGTCTGGACCTCTTCTAATCTATCAAGATTCAACCCTTACCCTGATCCTGGGCGACTTTAACTATCCAACCAGAGACTGGAAGAACTACTTGTGCCAAAACACAAATGCCCAAAGATTCTTTGATTTTGTCAATGCAAATGCCTTGGACCAGCTGGTCGACATCCTCACAAGAGATGAAAATATCTTGGACTTGGTATTAACCAGCATACCAACAGTATCATCCTCCCTGGTAAGATCAGACGACAAAGGGGGTCACTTTCAAAGTCACCAATTCCCCCAACCCCTTGCCCCCAGCTAGGATCAAACAAAAAACTTCTCCAAAGCTTATTACAACCTCCTGAGGAAAGGTATAAACAGCTTCACAGCCCCCTAACCCTCCATAGGAACTAGCACATATGTCCAAACCTACACCAAAATACTATACAAGCATTTACATAACTGCATGGAATCAGGAATACCCAACAGGACAAACTCATCCAGTGGACATCTGCAATAAATAAACTCTATAATAAAAGGAAAACTTTTTTTTTATTTTTACTTTTATTTTTACATTTGTTTATAGTGAAAGTCCGACTGGACACAGATACATTTTCAGTGAAGGCCTGGGGAGAAAAGCACCTGATTACATACATGCATCTCTCAAGAAGAAACAAGCAAAACATAATCCATGAATATCAAACAGTGCATAGTAATGAAGCTCTGTCCTTCTTGAAGACCATGTAAAGCTCTACACACATTAGTGTTTACAGCTCAGTGGTGCTAGATGTGAATGTTGCACTTACCAGGAAAAAGCTTTCCAGGACAGGAATTTAACAACAATAGTATTTATTTATTTATTTTTATTTTAAATACTGCTGTCCAGGACCAAGAAGGAGCAGGTGCCTAACTGGAAGCAACCTCTCCTTAGCCTAAACAAGCAAATAAGAGAACTAGTGAAATTTTCCAAAGCAAACTTTTGAGTCCAAACTGGCCACATCTACTAAAGACAATCACAAGTCTTTCTTCACATATATCCACGGTCTCAAGGGAAGGAGCCAGATCTGCTCAGAACTGGTGGTCAAGTACACCACATACACAGACGCCATATATATAGCCAACCTGCTGACAGACAGGCTCTGTGAATACTTCACCCCTCTGTCCCCCATCAGGACATTCCCAGCACCTGCCCCCCTACCCTTACCTCTAGGAAGCAAGTCATCACTGCTTTCTCAAAGGCATAAAATACAGCCTCCTTAGGATCTGATAACATCCCAGGTGGCATCCTACATGAACTCAGACAGGAACTTGCAGCACCATTAGGCACCCTATTCAACCAAAGCCTGAGTACTGGCTTCATCCCAGCCGAGTGGAGGGCAGTCAATGTCATCCCCTAGTGCAAAGGTGGAGCATCCGCCAATACAGAAAATTATAGACCCATCAGCCTAACTGGCCTGATCTCTAAGGCCATGGAGCAGATTATCATGGACCTCATTAACAAGGACATTGGAAAGCTCCAAACACTCGATCCCGCGTAGTTTGGTTTCATCAAGGGGAGGTCATGCCTGTTAAATTTGGTCGACTTCTTTGAGACAGTCACCAAAGCCATGGATGAAGGGAAGATGGTGCACACCGCCTACCTTGACCTGGCCAAAGCCTTCAATACTATTCCCCACTTGGGTAAAATAGGTGAACTCTCTCAACTAGGCATCGATCTGTATGTTACCAGATGGGTAGCAAACAGGCTCACAGATAGAACCAACTTAGTCAAAATAGGGGAAGCCACCTCAAGCACTCAACCTATAATGAGTGGTGCACCCCAAGGATCGGTCTTGCGGCCTTTGTTGTTTGGGATATACTTTTCTGAGGTGCAGGCCAAAACTAGTGGGCTATGGCTGACCAGGTTTGCAGATGACTGCAAACTGGGTGCTCTCATCAGTTCCCCAAGTGAAGTGGACATCCTCCAAGAGGGTCTCACCCAAACAAATGACTGGTGCCAGAAACATGGCCTCAAACTGAATGCCAAGAAATGCATCATCATCCCCTTTGGGGAGAGTGGCATCCCCACAAATTATCACATTAATAACAAGGTCCTAAGTATGCAATCAGTCGTGAGGGACTTGGGCACCCAGGTTGATAGCAAACTGACTTCTCAAAACCATATTGCCTCTGTTGTAAGGAAAGTTTTCTACATGGCCTACATCATTAGTAGGGTATCTCATCCTGGGACAAGGTGGTCATAACATTCCTGTATTCTTCCCTTATAAGACCCATTATTGAGTACAATGCCCCTTTTGGCATGTACCTCACAAAGCACATGCAGCAACTGCAGAAACCACAGAGATTCCTCACCAGGAGAATCCAAAGCCTCAAACATCTACCCTACACAGATAGGCTAAAGGCCCTGTCCCTCTACTCAGTCTACTACAGACTCCTCAGAGGTGACCTCTGTCTGGCATACAAAGCAATCTCAGACCCTGCCTTGATGAGACTGGTGCATATCCGCAAGTCAAGCTCCACTCGAGTAACTCACACGTGCAACCTTAACCTTTGTCTGTGACATTAATAGGACTTATTGGCAGGACAGATTTGTGTCCCAGAGACTCCCCCTTCTATGGAATAGACTCCCTCTCCACATCAAGCAGAGTACCTTATTAACCCTCTTTAAGCACAACTTGGATAACTGGATTGGGAACAGAAACTACACCCCTGGGATTCCACGTGTCCCTGCTGGACAGGGGTATCTGGTGCTGACTTGTCAGAACATGGGCTAAATTCTTGGTTAGGCTTGTAAGGACCTCAGGTTCAATAGCCTAGTAACTTCCTATGAACCTATAAAAAAGCCATTCACAAGTGGAGTCCCTCAGGAATAGGCCCCATGACTGCTCCTTTTTGGCATTTAGTTCTCTGAAGTGAAGGCCAGTGTCAATGGCCTCTGGCTGACTAAATTTGCAGATGATTGCAAATTAGGAGCTGTCATTACCCATTAACACAATTGTTCTCCAGGATGGGCTTACACTAACAACTGGTGTCAGAGCCATGGACTAAAACTAAATGCCAAGAAATGCATAATAATATCCTTTGGGAAGTCATCCACCACTGGTAACTATCATACTGACAACACACCCTAAAAGTTGACCCAGTAGTCAGGGACTTGGAGACACACATAGACAGTAATCAAGCCTTTGACCATCATGTGTCTACAATAGTGAAGAAATCATTCTATGTCGTGCAACTTATAAACAAAGGTATGGCATCTAGGTCCAAGGAAGAGATTGTTCCACTGTATTCAGCATTCATCAGACCTATTATTGAGTACAATGTCCCCTTTGGTATGTACCTAACCAGGCATATCCAACAACTGGAATGTCCACAGGGATTCCTGACTAAAAGAATACAGGGCATAGCTAACATGTCCTATACAGATTGACTCGACACTCTATCCCTGTATTCTGTCTCCTACAGGATGTTGAGGGGAGATATATGCCTGACATACAAGCCATTGTCGTACCCACTCTGATGGAGCTCCTGCACATACGCAAAACAAACAGCACAAGCATTACCCATTCTAAAGACTTAAACCTTGCCTGTGATATAAATAGGACCTGCTGGAGAGACAGATATGTATCCCAGAGACTACACCTTCTCTGGAACAGGCTCGCCATCCATGTAAAGCAGAGTACCTCCATAACCAAATTCAAGTGTAACTTGAACAACTGGATGGGAGACAGGAAATTCATCCCTGGTTTGGCACCTATGTCTCTAATGGGCACAGATGGCCTGTATACGGTTCATCTCCCCGACCCATGCATGTAAATGTTTAACCTCCCAAGCCCCTGCTTACACTTACTAAGGATACCAGAACTTGTCAGAGATTTGGGATGCGTGGCTAGGCTTAAAAAGGCCTTTGTGGTCATTAGTCTAGTAAACTAGATGAATAAAGGATAGCAACAGTAATTTCCTTCCACAAATGGGGGGTCTTCAGTAGACCAGTGCTATTTACAGACCCATAAGTGTGACCAGCCTCATCTATAAGGCTATGGAAAGGATCTTTATGGAATTAATAAATAAGGAACAAGGTAACATGCAGACTCTAGGCCCAAGCTAGTTTGTGCTCATCAAGGACAGATCCCATCTATTTAACCTAGTTGACTTCTTTAATAAAGTTACTATAGCAATGGATAACGACAAACTCTCTAGGTTAAATGTAAATCCCTATGTATCTCATTGGATAGCAAATGGGCTCACAAATAGAACCCAGGAAATAAAGGTACTTGGCTCTACCTCCTCCAAAAGACCTGTCACTGGTGGTGTACCACAGGGTTCAGTCCTTGGGTCACTGTTTGTTGGCATTCACTTCTTGGAAGTAAAATCTAATGCTAAGTTTGCAGTTGACCAAGGTTGTAGATGACTGCAGACCTGATGTCATGATCTTCCAAGAGAGCTAGTTCCAGACAAATAGCTGGTATCAAAACCTCAAAACCATGGACTAAAACTAAATACCAAGAAATTTAAAATCAAGCATGACTCCCCTTGTAACTATCACATTGACAACACACCCCTGAAAATTGATCCCATAGTCAGGGGTCTGGGGACCTATGCTGACAATGAACTGTCCTTTGATCACCATTGATCCCATAGTCAGGGGTCTGGGGACCTATGCTGACAACGAACTGTCCTTTGATCACCATTGATCCCATAGTCAGGGGTCTGGGACCTATGCTGACAACGAACTGTCCTTTGATCACCATTGATCCCATAGTCAGGGGTCTGGGACCTATGCTGACAATGAACTGTCCTTTGATCACCATTGATCCCATAGTCAGGGGTCTGGGACCTATGCTGACAACGAACTGTCCTTTGATCACCATTGATCCCATAGTCAGGGGTCTGGGGACCTATGCTGACAACGAACTGTCCTTTGATCACCATTGATCCCATAGTCAGGGGTCTGGGAACCTATGCTGACAACGAACTGTCCTTTGATCACCATTGATCCCATAGTCAGGGGTCTGGAACCTATGCTGACAATGAACTGTCCTTTGATCACCATTGATCCCATAGTCAGGGGTCTGGAACCTATGCTGACAACGAACTGTCCTTTGATCACCATTGATCCCATAGTCAGGGGTCTGGGACCTATGCTGACAACGAACTGTCCTTTGATCACCATTGATCCCATAGTCAGGGGTCTGGGACCTATGCTGACAATGAACTGTCCTTTGATCACCATTGATCCCATAGTCAGGGGTCTGGAACCTATGCTGACAATGAACTGTCCTTTGATCACCATTGATCCCATAGTCAGGGGTCTGGAACCTATGCTGACAACGAACTGTCCTTTGATCACCATTGATCCCATAGTCAGGGGTCTGGGACCTATGCTGACAACGAACTGTCCTTTGATCACCATTGATCCCATAGTCAGGGGTCTGGGACCTATGCTGACAATGAACTGTCCTTTGATCACCATTGATCCCATAGTCAGAGGTCTGGAACCTATGCTGACAATGAACTGTCCTTTGATCACCATTGATCCCATAGTCAGGGTCTGGACCTATGCTGACAATGAACTGTCCTTTGATCACCATTGATCCCATAGTCAGGGTCTGGGACCTATGCTGACAATGAACTGTCCTTTGATCACCATTGATCCCATAGTCAGGGGTCTGGGACCTATGCTGACAATGAACTGTCCTTTGATCACCATTGATCCCATAGTCAGGGGTCTGGGACCTATGCTGACAATGAACTGTCCTTTGATCACCATTGATCCCATAGTCAGGGGTCTGGGACCTATGCTGACAACGAACTGTCCTTTGATCACCATTGATCCCATAGTCAGGGGTCTGGGACCTATGCTGACAATGAACTGTCCTTTGATCACCATTGATCCCATAGTCAGGGGTCTGGGACCTATGCTGACAACAAACTGTCCTTTGATCACCATTGATCCCATAGTCAGGGGTCTGGGACCTATGCTGACAATGAACTGTCCTTTGATCACCATTGATCCCATAGTCAGGGGTCTGGGACCTATGCTGACAATGAACTGTCCTTTGATCACCATTGATCCCATAGTCAGGGGTCTGGGACCTATGCTGACAATGAACTGTCCTTTGATCACCATTGATCCCATAGTCAGGGGTCTGGGACCTATGCTGACAATGAACTGTCCTTTGATCACCATTGATCCCATAGTCAGGGTCTGGGACCTATGCTGACAATGAACTGTCCTTTGATCACCATTGATCCCATAGTCAGGGTTCTGGGACCTATGCTGACAATGAACTGTCCTTTGATCACCATTGATCCCATAGTCAGGGGTCTGGGACCTATGCTGACAACGAACTGTCCTTTGATCACCATTGATCCCATAGTCAGGGTTCTGGGACCTATGCTGACAACGAACTGTCCTTTGATCACCATTGATCCCATAGTCAGGGGTCTGGGACCTATGCTGACAATGAACTGTCCTTTGATCACCATTGATCCCATAGTCAGGGTCTGGGACCTATGCTGACAATGAACTGTCCTTTGATCACCATTGATCCCATAGTCAGGTATCTGGTACCTATGCTGACAATGAACTGTCCTTTGATCACCATTGATCCCATAGTCAGGGGTCTGGGACCTATGCTGACAATGAACTGTCCTTTGATCACCATTGATCCCATGGTCAGGGGTCTGGGACCTATGCTGACAATGAACTGTCCTTTGATCACCATTGATCCCATGGTCAGGGGTCTGGGACCTATGCTGACAATGAACTGTCCTTTGATCACCATTGATCCCATAGTCAGGGGTCTGGGACCTATGCTGACAATGAACTGTCCTTTGATCACCATTGATCCCATAGTCAGGGGTCTGGGACCTATGCTGACAATGAACTGTCCTTTGATCACCATTGATCCCATAGTCAGAGTTCTGGGACCTATGCTGACAAAGAACTGTCCTTTGATCACCATTGATCCCATAGTCAGGGGTCTGGGACCTATGCTGACAATGAACTGTCCTTTGATCACCATTGATCCCATAGTCAGGGGTCTGGGACCTATGCTGACAATGAACTGTCCTTTGATCACCATTGATCCCATGGTCAGGGCTCTGGGACCTATGCTGACAATGAACTGTCCTTTGATCACCATTGATCCCATAGTCAGGGGTCTGGGACCTATGCTGACAATGAACTGTCCTTTGATCACCATTGATCCCATAGTCAGGGGTCTGGGACCTATGCTGACAATGAACTGTCCTTTGATCACCATTGATCCCATAGTCAGGGGTCTGGGACCTATGCTGACAATGAACTGTCCTTTGATCACCATTGATCCCATAGTCAGGGGTCTGGGACCTATGCTGACAATGAACTGTCCTTTGATCACCATTGATCCCATAGTCAGGGGTCTGGGACCTATGCTGACAATGAACTGTCCTTTGATCACCATTGATCCCATAGTCAGGGTCTGGGACCTATGCTGACAATGAACTGTCCTTTGATCACCATTGATCCCATAGTCAGGGTCTGGGACCTATGCTGACAATGAACTGTCCCTTGATCACCATTGCCCCCATAGTCAGGGCTCTGGGACCTATGCTGACAATGAACTGTCCTTTGCTCACCATTGATCCCATAGTCAGGCTCTGGGACCTATGCTGACAATGAACTGTCCTTTGATCACCATTGATCCCATGGTCAGGGTCTGGGACCTATGCTGACAATGAACTGTCCTTTGATCACCATTGATCCCATAGTCAGGGGTCTGGGACCTATGCTGACAATGAACTGTCCTTTGATCACCATTGATCCCATGGTCAGGGGTCTGGGACCTATGCTGACAATGAACTGTCCTTTGATCACCATTGATCCCATGGTCAGGGGTCTGGGACCTATGCTGACAATGAACTGTCCTTTGATCACCATTGATCCCATAGTCAGGGGTCTGGGACCTATGCTGACAATGAACTGTCCTTTGATCACCATTGATCCCATAGTCAGGGATCTGGGACCTATGCTGACAATGAACTGTCCTTTGATCACCATTGATCCCATAGTCAGGGATCTGGGACCTATGCTGACAATGAACTGTCCTTTGATCACCATTGATCCCATGGTCAGGGGTCTGGGACCTATGCTGACAATGAACTGTCCTTTGATCACCATTGATCCCATGGTCAGGGGTCTGGGACCTATGCTGACAATGAACTGTCCTTTGATCACCATTGATCCCATAGTCAGGGTCTGGGACCTATGCTGACAATGAACTGTCCTTTGATCACCATTGATCCCATAGTCAGGGTCTGGGACCTATGCTGACAATGAACTGTCCTTTGATCACCATTGATCCCATAGTCAGGGTCTGGGACCTATGCTGACAATGAACTGTCCTTTGATCACCATTGATCCCATAGTCAGGGTCTGGGACCTATGCTGACAATGAACTGTCCTTTGATCACCATTGATCCCATAGTCAGGGTCTGGGACCTATGCTGACAATGAACTGTCCTTTGATCACCATTGATCCCATGGTCAGGGGTCTGGGACCTATGCTGACAATGAACTGTCCTTTGATCACCATTGATCCCATAGTCAGGGGTTTGGGACCTATGCTGACAATGAACTGTCCTTTGATCACCATTGATCCCATAGTCAGGGTCTGGGACCTATGCTGACAATGAACTGTCCTTTGATCACCATTGATCCCATAGTCAGGGGTCTGGGACCTATGCTGACAATGAACTGTCCTTTGATCACCATTGATCCCATAGTCAGGGTCTGCGACCTATGCTGACAATGAACTGTCCTTTGATCACCATTGATCCCATAGTCAGGGGTCTGGGACCTATGCTGACAATGAACTGTCCTTTGATCACCATTGATCCCATAGTCAGGGGTCTGGGACCTATGCTGACAATGAACTGTCCTTTGATCACCATTGATCCCATGGTCAGGGTCTGGGACCTATGCTGACAATGAACTGTCCTTTGATCACCATTGATCCCATAGTCAGGGGTCTGGGACCTATGCTGACAATGAACTGTCCTTTGATCACCATTGATCCCATAGTCAGGGGTCTGGGACCTATGCTGACAATGAACTGTCCTTTGATCACCATTGATCCCATAGTCAGGGTCTGGGACCTATGCTGACAATGAACTGTCCTTTGATCACCATTGATCCCATAGTCAGGGTTTGGGACCTATGCTGACAATGAACTGTCCTTTGATCACCATTGATCCCATAGTCAGGGGTCTGGGACCTATGCTGACAATGAACTGTCCTTTGATCACCATTGATCCCATAGTCAGGGGTCTGGGACCTATGCTGACAATGAACTGTCCTTTGATCACCATTGATCCCATAGTCAGGGGTCTGGGACCTATGCTGACAATGAACTGTCCTTTGATCACCATTGATCCCATATTCAGGGGTCTGGGACCTATGCTGACAATGAACTGTCCTTTGATCACCATTGATCCCATGGTCAAGGGTCTGGGACCTATGCTGACAATGAACTGTCCTTTGATCACCATTGATCCCATAGTCAGGGGTCTGGGACCTATGCTGACAATGAACTGTCCTTTGATCACCATTGATCCCATAGTCAGGGGTCTGGGACCTATGCTGACAATGAACTGTCCTTTGATCACCATTGATCCCATAGTCAGGGGTCTGGGACCTATGCTGACAATGAACTGTCCTTTGATCACCATTGATCCCATGGTCAGGGGTCTGGGACCTATGCTGACAATGAACTGTCCTTTGATCACCATTGATCCCATAGTCAGGGGTCTGGGACCTATGCTGACAATGAACTGTCCTTTGATCACCATTGATCCCATAGTCAGGGGTCTGGGACCTATGCTGACAATGAACTGTCCTTTGATCACCATTGATCCCATAGTCAGGGGTCTGGGACCTATGCTGACAATGAACTGTCCTTTGATCACCATTGATCCCATAGTCAGGGTCTGGGACCTATGCTGACAATGAACTGTCCTTTGATCACCATTGATCCCATAGTCAGGGTCTGGGACCTATGCTGACAATGAACTGTCCTTTGATCACCATTGATCCCATAGTCAGGGGTCTGGGACCTATGCTGACAATGAACTGTCCTTTGATCACCATTGATCCCATAGTCAGGGGTCTGGGACCTATGCTGACAATGAACTGTCCTTTGATCACCATTGATCCCATAGTCAGAGTTCTGGGACCTATGCTGACAATGAACTGTCCTTTGATCACCATTGATCCCATAGTCAGGGGTCTGGGACCTATGCTGACAATGAACTGTCCTTTGATCACCATTGATCCCATGGTCAGGGGTCTGGGACCTATGCTGACAATGAACTGTCCTTTGATCACCATTGATCCCATGGTCAGGGGTCTGGGACCTATGCTGACAATGAACTGTCCTTTGATCACCATTGATCCCATGGTCAGGGGTCTGGGACCTATGCTGACAATGAACTGTCCTTTGATCACCATTGATCCCATAGTCAGGGGTCTGGGACCTATGCTGACAATGAACTGTCCTTTGATCACCATTGATCCCATAGTCAGGGGTCTGGGACCTATGCTGACAATGAACTGTCCTTTGATCACCATTGATCCCATGGTCAGCGGTCTGGGACCTATGCTGACAATGAACTGTCCTTTGATCACCATTGATCCCATAGTCAGGGGTCTGGGACCTATGCTGACAATGAACTGTCCTTTGATCACCATTGATCCCATGGTCAGGGGTCTGGGACCTATGCTGACAATGAACTGTCCTTTGATCACCATTGATCCCATAGTCAGGGTCTGGGACCTATGCTGACAATGAACTGTCCTTTGATCACCATTGATCCCATAGTCAGGGGTCTGGGACCTATGCTGACAATGAACTGTCCTTTGATCACCATTGATCCCATAGTCAGGGGTCTGGGACCTATGCTGACAATGAACTGTCCTTTGATCACCATTGATCCCATAGTCAGGGTCTGGGCCCTATGCTGACAATGAACTGTCCTTTGATCACCATTGATCCCATAGTCAGGGGTCTGGGCCCTATGCTGACAATGAACTGTCCTTTGATCACCATTGATCCCATAGTCAGGGTCTGGGACCTATGCTGACAATGAACTGTCCTTTGATCACCATTGATCCCATAGTCAGGGTCTGGGACCTATGCTGACAATGAACTGTCCTTTGATCACCATTGATCCCATAGTCAGGGGTCTGGGACCTATGCTGACAATGAACTGTCCTTTGATCACCATTGATCCCATAGTCAGGGGTCTGGGACCTATGCTGACAATGAACTGTCCTTTGATCACCATTGATCCCATAGTCAGGGGTCTGGGACCTATGCTGACAATGAACTGTCCTTTGATCACCATTGATCCCATAGTCAGGGGTCTGGGACCTATGCTGACAATGAACTGTCCTTTGATCACCATTGATCCCATAGTCAGGGTCTGGGACCTATGCTGACAATGAACTGTCCTTTGATCACCATTGATCCCATAGTCAGGGTCTGGGACCTATGCTGACAATGAACTGTCCTTTGATCACCATTGATCCCATAGTCAGGGTCTGGGACCTATGCTGACAATGAACTGTCCTTTGATCACCATTGATCCCATAGTCAGGGGTCTGGGACCTATGCTGACAATGAACTGTCCTTTGATCACCATTGATCCCATAGTCAGGGGTCTGGGACCTATGCTGACAATGAACTGTCCTTTGATCACCATTGATCCCATAGTCAGGGTCTGGGACCTATGCTGACAATGAACTGTCCTTTGATCACCATTGATCCCATAGTCAGGGGTCTGGGACCTATGCTGACAATGAACTGTCCTTTGATCACCATTGATCCCATAGTCAGGGGTCTGGGACCTATGCTGACAATGAACTGTCCTTTGATCACCATTGATCCCATAGTCAGGGGTCTGGGACCTATGCTGACAACGAACTGTCCTTTGATCACCATTGATCCCATAGTCAGGGGTCTGGGACCTATGATGCTGACAACGAACTGTCCTTTGATCACCATTGATCCCATAGTCAGGGGTCTGTGACCTATGATGCTGACAACGAACTGTCCTTTGATCACCATTGATCCCATAGTCAGGGGTCTGGGACCTATGCTGACAACGAACTGTCCTTTGATCACCATGTACCCACCATTGTAAAGACGTCCTTTTTCATTTTACGGCTTATATTGCAAAGTATGTCATCAAGGTTCAGGGATGTACTCATTCCACTGCACTCGGCACTCGGACTGCTTGTTGAGTATAACGCCTCATTCATTATGTACTTGTCCAAACACTTGTCACAACCTGAATGACCACAATACTTCCTCATTATAAAATAAAGAGCTTAAATCATAAAAACTATGTTGACCATCTCAAAACATGGTCCCTTTTCTTGGTATCATAAAGTCTAATGAGTGGAGACCTCTGCCTTGGGTATAAAGCCTCAAAAGACCCTGTCTTGTGAGACCTGTTAAACGTCTGCAAGTCCAAGGGTGGCATAAACACAGACTCAATGGATGTCTTGTGAAACATAACTAGTACATGTTGGAGGAATATGTAAGTATCACAGAGAATTCCAATTGTATGGTACTGTCTCTACATAAAACAAAACACATCTTTTACTCTATTCAAACATAATTTGGATAAATGGATGGGTAACCACAAAATCATCCCATTTGCGCATCCTTGTCTCTAATGGATAGGGAAAACATATAAATGTCCCAAAATATCCTTGTTCTGGTCTTCTTTGGGTTATTTGTACATAAAATATAAGGGCTAAAAATTATCATGCTAAGGCTAGGCTTTCAAAATACTCACAGATCAGTAGCCTTGTAAGTAACAATAACCTATATGTTCTTAACAAGGATACATGTTCCAGGGAAAGCCCATTTCCAGGGAGAGGGGTTTCTGAGGGGAGAAGCCTCAGATACTTTTTTTTTTATTTATTTTGTTTACAGGGGTAGTACACTAATCACTATAGACCGTTAGCAGGCACAGTCTGGGCAAAGAGTTTCATAAAAAAAGAAAAAAAAGAACAAATTCACACACACAATCTAATCACAGAAGGTAAATAATCCCATAAACAAATAATAATATTAGTGAAGTAGAAAATCAAAAGTAAATTAATTTTAATAGTAAATGTGGGAGGTGAGCAGCAGCTGAGAACACAGGATCAAAGCAAATGTGATGTACAAGAGGAGGGAGCTTGGTTATGTGTCCAGTGGAAAAGCACTTACAGTCAGGTTTTTTGATGGAGGTGTCTTTTGAGTTGAGCTGTAAAGGCGGGGAAAGAGGAGACTTCTTTAAGGTGAAGGGGTGGGATTGCCAGAATTTGGCTGCAAAAATGGAGAAGGAATGGTCGGTACAGTGAAGTTAAGTTTGGGGTATCTGCAGTGAAGGAGTTAATTAGGAGAGGTTGTGGAGGTTATAGGGGCTGGTTTTATTATGGAACTTGGCTGAAAGAGGTGGAAAGCCACTAACCTTCTTCAATAAAACAGTTTTTTTATACATTCATGGTGTTCAACAGAAGTTTATCCTGCCTGGACCATGTTGGTTGACTCACCTGTTGAAGTAGTCTGAAAACAAAAGACCCTAGGAGTAGCTCAGCACAGTGGAGACTGGTAGCCATTTGACCTTGGACAGGGGGATGCAGCTGTGTTCAATGGACTATAGAAGGATGAGCTTTTTTAGAGACTGTTGCTATGACAGGGAGCTCATATTCAAGTTGAGCAAGGAGGACTCCTTTGCCTTTTGCAGCTCTAGCTGGTCTGGAGAGATGGGGAAATAAGAATGAAAGAGAACCAATCTTTTCCCGGGTGTTTTCAATGTGGCTTTGAGAGTTGTGACTTGTCTAGCCATAAGCCTAAGTATTTAAATGACGCCAATATTTGTATCTATTTATTCATTCATTCATTTCCCAGGTAAGTGGTCAAATGACCCTTTTAAGCCAGAGTCATGCTTAGGATAGAGCATAACATAAAGAGATCTGCATTTGAAATGGTTACTATTAAAAGATGTTAGCATGTGGTTATTACAAAGCATAATATAATAGAGAAAACTGCACAAAAAGGTAAAATATAGAGAACAAGATGTAACAAATAAATGGACTGCTCATTTCAGAGCAGAGATGTAACATACATGTAATCTGCACACTCATCTTACTTAGTGAATGAATATAATGTATCATAACATATGATACATGTGCCTCCTATTAAAAGCATGTATATATAATACCACAGTGAAGTAAATAACACATCAAGGATTATTTTATACTAAATTGTGGGTCAGACTTCAAAACTATTTACACCTAAAACAGTATATTACTCCAAGCAAGTACACAGCACCCAATTTTATAAACAGACTTTCAAAGATACTTCATGCCACTCAGGCATAGAAGAAATTCTAGAGTCCTATTCCCAATTCTAAATAGAGAATTAAGTTTTCTAGGCCCCAACACTTGAGATTTTACACTAGCAATGAATGCCAATATAAAACCTCAAAGTAACAAGTTACCCATTGACATCAGTCAATGTGGCATTGCTATTGCTCCACCTGTATGTCATAATTGGTATTGCATGCCTTTAATGAGTGATAGTCCTAATGCTAGGGCGGCCACGGTGGTGCAGCGGTTAGCGTTGCCGCCTCACAGCAAGAGGCTCCCCGGTTCGATTCTCGGCTGGGGTGCTTTCTGTGCGGAGTCTGTATGTCCTTCCTGTGGTCGCTTGGGTTTCCTCCGGGTGCTCCGGTTTCCTCCCACATCCCAAAGGCATGCAGTAGGTGGATTGGACACTCTAAATTGGCCCTAGGTGTGAGTGTGTGCATGTGTGTGCCTTCTTTGGAAGGTTGGGTGCCGGGCTGGCAACTCGACACTGTAAAACTCCACTGCCAATCATGAGAGGACAGATAATCCACTGTGACAACTCCTAACCGGGAAAAGTCAAAAGAAGAAGAAGAAGTCCTAATGCTTGCAATACCAGGTCCAACACAGAGTCAGAGATAGGTTCATAGGTTCATAGGTAGGTAATAGGCTATCTGCCCGAGGGCATTTATAAGCCTAGCCAGAGTGTGTCGGTTTTCGACACCCCAATGATTAATTAACTGATCCTCTCTCAAGCAGAGCCAATGAAGTGATCTCAGGGGTGTATTTTCTGTTACCCATCCACTCGTCAAGGTTTCTCTTGAAAAGTGTCAGTGAGGGGCTCTGCCTGATGTAATTTGGAATTTTGTTCCAAAGCATGGGGAGTCTCTGTGACAGAAATCTATCCCTCCAGCATGTTCTATTTATTGCTGTGGCGAGGTTTAGCTCACTACAGTGCGTGGCTCGCAGTGACTTGGATGTCTTTAGGTGGAGCATGTCCATCAATTCTGAGTTGGACATGGCTTGGTAAGTCAGGCAGAGATCACCTCTGAGTAAGCGATATGCCACTGAGTACAGCCAGAGTTTTTTGAGTCGGGCTGCATAGGACATATGTTTGAGACCAGTAATCCTCTTGGTGAGGTACTTTTGTGGTCTTTTCCAGCTGTTGGAAGTATCTTGTGAGGTACATCCCAAATGGGGTATTGTACTCTATGATGGGTCTAATGAGTGATGAGTAGAGGAGCACTATAACCTCTTTATTTCTAGATGCGAACCCTTTAGTAATTAGATGGGCCACATAGAAGGATTTCCTAACTACTTTGGCAATATGATTGTCAAAGGAGAGATTACTATCTACCTGGGTCCCCAAATCTCTTATTACCTCTTCTGTATTAAGGGGGCTGCCATCTATGTGGTAATTTGTGGGTGTTTTGTTTTCCCAAACGGGATGACTATGCATTTTTTGGCATTTAGCTTGAGACCATGACTTTGACACCAGGTGTCCATCAAGTAAAGCCCTTTTGGAGGATGTCCATGTCAGCCAGAGAGTCAATTATGGCTCCCAGTTTGCAGTCATCGGCGAACTTGGTTAGCCATAGTCCTCCTGTATTTGCCTGTACTTCTGAGAAGTATATGTCAAACAGTAGGGGTCTCAGGACCGAGCCTTGCGGGACACCACTTGTGACTGGTTTAGAGTCGGACCTGGAGCCCATTATTCTTACCATGTGAGTTCTGTCTGTAAGCCAGTTGGCAACCCATCTCGTGACATAGGGGTTTATGTTCAGGCTGGTGAGTTTTTCTGTAATACCCAAGTGGGGAATGGTATTGAAAGTCTTGGCAAGGTCAAGGTAGGTTGTGTGAACCACCTTTCCCTCGTCTATGGCCTTGGTGACTGTCTTGAAGAAGTCAACCAGGTTTAGTAGGCATGATCTGCCCTTAACAAAGCCGAAATGGGTCGGGTCAAGTGTTTGGAGGTTCCCAATGTCTTTGTTAATGAGTTCCATGATGATGCGCTCCATAGCCTTGCAGACCAGGCTAGTCAGGCTTATGGGGCAATAGTTACCAGGGTCAGTTGTGGCCCCTCCATTGTGGAGAGGAATAACCGTTGCTGTGTGCCATTCTATGGGCATGCAGCCTGTGAAGAGGCTGAGATTGAACAGCATGTTTAGGTGGGGGGTTAGTTCGTTCTGTAGTTCGTGCAAGACGCAGCCTGGGACACCATCTGGTCCCATTGACGCTGTGTTTTTGGCTTTTGAAAGGGCTGTTTTCACCTGTGCATCTGTGATTTTTGGGACACTACACTTTTCTGGTATTGTTGTGGGCCGTTTTGGAGGTGAGAGGGGGGTGAGGTTTGCACTGAATCTATCTGCCAGGATGTTAGTAATATCTGTAGGTTCAGTATATTTTGTGCTATTTTGCACTAGTTCTTTGCATATCTGTGACTTGCCACTTAGATTCTTAACATAGCTAAAGAAAGCTTTGTGGTTATCTTTTGAATCCTTGACTATTTTTTTTTCGAAGTTAGACTTGGATGATTTCATGAGGGACCTCAGTTTCTTACTGATACTGATCAGGGATGTCTTTCCTTCTTGGGATTTGCTTTTTTTCTGAACTAGTTTCCTCCTTCTATTGTACAGCCTGTTTATTGCAGGGGTCCACCAAACTGGTTTCCTTCTCTTAGAGGAGTTAGACTTGGTTTTGCTAAGGATGGCATGATCCATGCATCCTTGTAGGTGCTCATAGCGTGCATTTGTAAAGGTTTCTGCAGCTTGAGCAGTGTTGTCCTTTAGTGTGGGGGCTGTAAAACTTACCACCTCTGTCTTAAGTAAGGTGAAGTTTGCTTTAGAAAAGTTTTTTACTGTGGTTTCCTTAGTTGGGGGTGGGGGTGGGGTGTGGACATCCAGAGTGATTAGTTTATGGTCTGATCTAACCAGTGACGGGTTGACCTCCGGTGTGGAACACCTGTCACCCATGTTGGTGATGACCAGATCCAGTATGTTTTCACCTCTGGTAGGGGAGTTTACCAGCTGATCCAGGGCGTTTGAGTTGATGAATTCCAGGAAGCGCTGGGCCTGGGAATTTGTACTCGAGTAGTTTTCCCAGTGAATGGTAGGGTAATTGAAATCGCCCAATATCAGGGTGTTTTGTAGGACCTTTATGTTTTCCAATGTCTCCAGAAAGGTGGAGTGGTGGTCCTGGGTCATGGAGGGTGATCTGTAGCAGGCCACAATTTGCACTGCAGATTTTCCTGATGTTAGTTGCACATGGATGATCTCAGAGGTATCATGCTGCGCCACTAACCTGGAGGTGTAGGTATCCTTGATGAATATGGATACCCCCCCCCTTTGTGTTTCGGTCCATGTTCTGTGGCCGAAATCTGTGGTATAAGTTGTAGCCCGGTAGTGCTGGGGGTGCTCTCTGGAGCCTTGAACCAGGTTAAGTTACTGCACAGATGTCGATGTTCTCCATATTGAGGTATGCTTCGAGCACGTGCATTTTGAGATTTAAACTCCTGGCACTGAGTAGCATAACCCTCAGTTTTTTGTTAATTGTGCTGTTTACGGAGGTGGGTTTGACTTTTGAGCCTTACCTAAAAAAGGCACTGTGGGGCAGCAAGAGCCTTGGCCAGTATTCGAAAGCCTAGGGGTGACAGGTGCAAGCCATCTCTTGCAAAGCAATGCAGCTTGTTGAACATGTCGTCCCAGGCTGACAGACACTGGATCCCCTTTGAATGACACCAGAAGCTTAGCCAATTGTTGAAATTGATAATTTTTTCTTTATACTGAGGTATCATTCTTGGTGAGGGCAGGATGCTGCTCAGGGTCAAGGTCATACGAGCCTGGGCTACATGATCAGAGAGCTCTTCCATGTCTCTTTTCATGTAGTCCAGGGAGGTACGTCTCAGGACATTCACACCAACATGAACAATGACAGAGTCATATTTGTACTTGTTCTGGAGTGACCTGGGTGCTTGTGTTATGTGGCGGATTCTGCCTCCCGAAAGGCAGATAACACTAACCTTCTGCTTGTCCAGCCTAGTGAGTGGGACGTCAGTATGTCTGACTATAGAGTCACCTATTACTAGTGTGTTAGGTATGTTATTTCACCTTAAGGGCTGTGATTGAGTGGCACACTGATTTTGTGTTTTATGTGTTGTCTGGTTTGTGATGGGAAGTGCAGGTTGTTTGGGTGTCTGCTTTGGAGGTCTCTGATGCTTTTGCAGGTTTTTATTTAGAGCCTCCGAGTATGATTTTGTGTATTTATGTGTATTTTTTGCCAGTGCTATTTTAGTAGGTCTGTGTGGCTGGAGTTGTGGTGCAAGTGTTAACCATCTCCTCTTGACTGTCTGTTCCAGTCTTGGGTGGAGACAGCTTAGCTTCCAGTTTGGCTGTATAATTGCATCTCTCGCATACGTTAGTGTTTTGTAGTAGGAGGAGAGGGTTGTCTGTGTACATGAGGCAGTTATAACATTGCCTCAGGATACCCAGATTCACCAGCTGGACTGGAGAGTGCACCTGAAGTTGCCCTTTGGTCATGCCTGAATAGTAGGGTGAGCTGCTTAATCGCTTGGTTGGTGAGGAGTGAATAAAGAGCCTTGCCCTGCTGGGCAATCAGTGTCAGGGTATATTAGTGCTTGCTATTAGGTCTGAGCAAGTGCTGGGCTGTAAGATGCTTTTTGAGTGCTTAGGTTGAGAGTTAGACTAGTTTTAAGGGAAAAACTGAAGAGGAGACTTAGTGGAGCCAGGAATAATTTAACCGTAGCTAACCGGCACTGCCCGGTGCACAAAACCATGCAAACATGGTTTTTATAGTAGGGAAATGAAAGAGATAGAAATTAGTCCAAAATGGCCAATAAACTACTAACTTCTGGGCTGGAACCACTCCTCCAGAGACAGATAGGTTGCTCAAAGCTCCCCTCTCTCACAGGTGAACAGAGAAACTTCCTTCTATCCAAGTAAGGTATGGGCAACTCAGAAACTAGTATCACAGCCCTGAATTCAGCACTACCCTGAAAACTGGACTAAACTAGCTTACAAAGGTGGGAAACAAGGATTTTTTTTGTTTTTTTTTTTTAAAAGATAAGGCAAAAACAGTAAAAAATACTCTTAAAATAGCTTTAAACGACTACAAATGATCAGAAAAGGCTATCACACTTTAGTGTGTAACTTACAAAAGTTAAACAAATTGTTTAAACAAAAAACAA
Source organism: Protopterus annectens (assembly GCF_019279795.1). Taxonomy (NCBI): domain Eukaryota; kingdom Metazoa; phylum Chordata; order Ceratodontiformes; family Protopteridae; genus Protopterus; species Protopterus annectens. The sequence continues at coordinate 88,955,587 of NC_056748.1, forward strand.
CTTTTTAAAAGCATAGCCAGTCAAATAAGTACAATATGTAAAAAAACTAAGCTTTTCAATCACAATAAATGCTGGAAAATCTGCGTTTAGGTGGAAAACAGTTAAGTACAGCAAGAAAGTACAGAAAACTGATACTTAATCACTCCAAAGTCTCTCTCCTAAGCTAGAAGGCTTGTATCAGTTTAAGGCTTTCTAGTGCTACCAGTAGGTTAGTTACAGGACAGATGGGAAACAAGCACAGATGTGGTCTTTTAAACCAGAAAGTTGAAAGAGATGGACAACTTCCCGAATGTGCAATAAACTACAATTCCTGGGCCAAGAACCTCTCTTCTCATGGTAGACAGGCTACCTAGTGCTTACCACTCCCACTGATAAGCTAGAAGGCTTTCCTCCAACACAGAAAGGCTTGCAGGGCTTAGAAGCTTACCAACAGTCCTGGATAGAGCAACTCTGTATCTGGACTAGGCTAGTTACAGGAAAGGTGGGAAACAAACGCAAGTGCGGCTTTTAAACCAGAATGTTGAAAGAGATGGAAAAAAACTGCTCAAATGGCCAATAGCTACAATTTCTGGGCCAGGAACCACTCCTCTTGTGGTAGATAGGCTACCCAATGCTTACCACTTCCACTGATAAGCTAGAAGGCTTCCCTCCAACACTGAAAGGCTTGGGGGGGGGGGCTCAGAAGCTTACAAAGAGTCTTGGAATACAGCAAATCTGTACCTGGACTAGACTAGTTACAGGAAAGGCAGGGAACAAGTACAGACATAGGCGTTTAAGCCAGACAGTTGAAAGAGATGGAAAACTGCCCAAACGGCCAAATAAACTACAATTTCTGGGCCAAAACTCACTCTTCCCATGGAGGATAGGCTACCTAGTGCTTACCACTCCCACTGATAAGCTAGAAGGCTTTCATCCAACACAGAAAGGCTTGGGGGCTCAGAAGCTTACTAACAATCTTGGATAGAGCAACTCTGTAACTGGACTAGGCTAGTTATAGGAAAGGTGGGAAACTGGCACAAGTGCAGCTTTCAAACCAGAAAGTTGAAGAGATGGAAAAAAACTGCTCAAACAGCCAATAGCTACAATTTCTGGGGCTGGGACCACTCCTCTTGTGGCAGATAGGCTACCTGATGCTTATCACTCCCACTGATAAGCTAGACGGCTTCCCTCCAATAAGATAAGCTTGGGGGGCTCAGAAGCTTACAGAGTCCTGGATACAGCAAATCTGTACCTGGACTAGACTAGTAACAGGAAAGGCAGGAAACAAGTGCAAACACAGGCTTTTATATCAGAAGGTTGAAAGAGATGGAAAAGCTTCCCAAACTGCCAATAAACTATCATTTCTGAGTAAGAAACCACTCCTCCTGTGGTAGATAGGTTACCTAGTGCTTACCACTCCCACTGATAAGCTAGAAGGCTTCTATCCAACATAGAAGGGCTTGGAGTTCTCAGAAGCTTACCAGCAGTCCTGGATACAGCAAATCTGTACCTGAATTACACTAGTTATAGGAAAGGCGGGGACCACATGCAAAACAGGCTTTTAACCAGAAAGTAGAAAGAGGTGGAAAAACTGCCCAAACGGCCAATGAACTACAATTTCAGGGCCAAAACCCACTCTTCCCATGGTAGATAGGCTACCTAGTGCTTACCACTTCCACTGATAAGCTAGAAGGCTTCACTCCAACACAGAAAGGCTTGGGGAGTTCAGAAGTTTACCAACAGTCCTGGATACAGCAAATCTGTATCTGGACTTGACTAGTTACAGGAAAGGCAGGAAACAAGCTTAGAATTTTTTTTTGTTACAGAAAAGCAGCTAAAACAGCAGTAAATACAATTCAAATTGCAGTGCAGGCCAGCACACCAGAGCGTGTAGCAATACTACGTCAAATACAGTTCAAATAAATGCAATTAAATTAACAAATGACTAAAAAACAAGTGCAGAAGGCAGTAAATTAGAAGGCTACTAACAAGCAGTAATAAGTGCAGAGTAAGAGCGACTGAACAGATAACAGCACGCAGAAGAGCAACTAAGACAGTTACAGTAAGAGCAGATGAAAAAATATATATATATACATATATATATATATATATATATATATATATATATATATATATTTATATTTTTTTAGGGAAGGAACAGAAACAGAGCAGGATTAAGAGGCTACAGGGGTTGTCCTTCCCAAATGCTCTCTTTGTACACAGTAGGAGTGCCCGAAATCAGAATATGATCGCACTGCACTCAGTTGAGTGAGCAAATGAGATGGGCCCAGAAGGAGTATCCAAATACAAATCTACAAGAGGGACAGGCAATTTCAAAGCCACCAAAATTAATACCAACACAAGAACAGGGATGGTGGGTGGGGAACTAACTGTAGAGAGACAGCCACAACTTCAGTTGAGTTAATATTCAGTGAAAAACACAAATAAATAAATTAAATACAATTCAGTCCAAAAAGAAGCGTGACTTTCCAATGAGCAATAAAATGAAAGTAGAAATTCAAACAAATAAATCCATGTAAGTTAGCAAATTGTTTATTCCAAACGAGTAAGCTTTCCAAAGGCTTCTTCAGACTCTTTACACAAACTAAAACTTTGAACATCACTTTTAAAACCAACAAAAGCTTGTGATAGGATCTCTATAATCACATGTTTCCTTCATTTAAAAATACAGTAACCCATTAAACTCAGTTCCATGAATGTTACCTTGTTCAGCTAAGAAAAATACTGGTATATTAAAAGTAAGAACTGAATAGTTCAAAATAAACATACATAAAAAAAAAACATACATAAAAAAATGCATTGGTGCCCAAGCATACATTATATTATATTAAACAATTGAGTATATCTCAGAGCCTTGTCATATTTACTTATCATCTCATGGTGCTTTAGAAACATCTCGTACTGAACTTTCAGGCAGTATATATCAAAAAAGCCATTTCAGACTTGGTTAGTATAACCCAAACTGCTTGTAATGCACATATTTACAAAGTGTGACATTAGATATTTCCATGTTTTACTGGAAGTTCATATTATCCAGAGTAGACTCGTAAAACAGTCAACAATTACAGGTGGTTAAAAACTTGTATCACATTAGTTAGGCTATTCTCGTATAAATCAAAAGTTAAAACAGTTTTCAAAATTACTTATTTTCTGTAGACTCTGAAACGCTTTTAAAATTCACAGCACAACAAAGTATTCCTTGCGTATGTGCCTGGTTAATTCTTGAATGCAAAACAAAGAACGCTACTGTGCGTATTTACCATAAGCGTTCATAAAATAAACATTGTGTCTATTAAAAAATCCGATTAGGCTTACAACAGGCATAAGTACATGACGAGCTTTTCAATGGCTGTCCATTAGTTCATGCCTTAGTCTCTTCAATCTCCGTTATTAAACAGGGACATTTGACATTTCAGGATGTGAGCGTAACTTACAAAAATGTGGGTGGAAGAATGCTTCAACGATAAGCGAAGCAACAAAGCGTCTATATGGAAACAGAGCAATATCTTAATAATTAACTTGACTCTTACAGATCCACAATGGTGGAAATAAGCACACTGACTTAAGCAACCATTAATTGCACTTTATAATTGTTACATCCTTGATACCCAAGTTTAAAATATAGACATTGTGAAATGTTAAAACTCTTATGTGGTGAAGCGGAAAATATAGGGAAGGAATACATGAGGGGAAAGGGAAAATGGGAAGTATTTTGGCACATATAATCTGTTAATCCCGAATGGCATCCTGAGGTGTCTTACATTAGTTTTTATAAACAGTACTTTTCAATACTAAATATATGTGTGCAAAGATTCATTTCTTATGACAAATGTTGAAAGTGTATGAAATGCCTACAATATGTCTGAGTATATAGATGGGTCATCTACACCATGGTCATAATGTTGTGAGGAAAATGTACCTAACTAATGTGGAATTTAGAACAGTTAGTGGGAGATCTCTTTACCTGCGTAATCTTCTACTTTTCAAAAATGGCTTTATTTGGATTTTATCGTTAAGGCCTGGTGGTTTATCGGACCTTAATCTTATGATCCATCTTGTTTCTTGTTCTAAAGTTCTGTTAATTAGATCACCACCTCTGAATCCTTCATACACACATTGAATGGCACAGAACTTAAAGGAATGACTGGTACCAGTTGAACTTTTATGTCTAGCCAATGCATTGGTTTCTGTACCTACTCTAAGGTGGTACGTGTGTTCCCTAATCCTCTCCTTAAATGATCTATTTGTTTTCCTATGTAGTAACTATTACATCCTAAACATTTAGCCATATATATGACATTTTACTTTCACAGTTGGTGTTAGTGTTAAAATTGTAAATGCGTCCTGTAGTAGGGTGCTCAAAACTAGTTTCTTTATTAATATAAATACATTGATTGCAATGACCACAGGGTACTGTGTTTCTATTCACTGTCAACCTGTTAACTAGTGGATGTCTTGGTCTACATAGGATACTCTTCAGATTGGGAAGGTTTTATAAGCTATACGAGGTGTGGGGCCAGCAATCTCACTAACTTCTATATCTGAATTCAAAATACCCCAGTGTTTCTTCATAATGCTTTTCACTTGCAGGCTCATTTTACTAAAAGTAAGGTTAGCTCTAACTTCATTCCTAGGGGAACCTGAGCTAGTGGTCATTGCTTCATGTGCCATAAAATATGGTTTCGCAGTACTTGTTCTTAAGGTCTCCACTGTGTTAATAGTGTCTAATATTTCTTTTTCTTTGTAACCTCTCTCCAGAAATCTCTCCTTCATGTCCTCTATTCCTGAAACATAAGTTTCTTGTTGTGGATTCAATCTAGATACCCTCATAAATTGTCCTTTAAGGACGTTTTGAAATACATGGCCGGGATGCATACTTTGTCTATGTAATATATTGTTTCTTTGGCAATCTTTTCTATAAATAGTTGTGTTGATCATACCATTGGTCATTCTAAATACTTCCACGTCCAAAATGGAAGATTGCTAACTGAGAAGTTGGCAGTAAATTTTAAGAAGTCCGTGGTATTGTCCAAGTAAGAAACAAAGTTTAATAGGAGGGTTCATCTCCAAGCCATATAAAAAGAGGTCGTCCACAAACGACAGTACATTGCAGCATGTTCTATAAATGATAGATTATTGAAGAGAAAAGTATCTTCCCATCTGGCCATGACTAGGTTGGCGTAGCTATTTGCACATGATGTGCCCATAGCCACGCCATCCTTCTGTAAGTAAATGACTTCTTCAAATGCAAAGACATTATTAGTTAATATAGTCTCTAATAGCAGGGTCACAAGGTCAATCTTTCTATCAGTGAAGTCTGAATGTGCTTTCAAATATTCAGTGATCAGTCTTATTCCTACGTCATTGGGGATCACTGTGAATAAGCTAACCACATCAAGTGTCACAAAGAAAAAATGTTGGTTCGTATCCAATGAGTGAGTTTGAGAATATAGGTCTAAAAGAAATTGCTTACTATCTTTCAGGATCTTCTTATTACCATTAACTAACGGTCTAAGTACACTCTCTAGATAAATAGATAGGGGTTCTGTTACCCACCCTTGACCTGCAACAATAGGTCTAAATGGTGGGTCTCTGCTGTTCTTATGGACTTTAGGAAGTCCTTGTATGATCGGTATAGTGGGATTGTTCACCTTTAGGTATCCATACAGCTCTTGTGTTATGTCATGATAGTACCAGGTCATCTAGGGTATTGTAAACACTAAAGACCATGTTATTTAAATTAGCCTTAGTTACTTTTGTATATGTAGTTGTATCTTCAAGCATCTGAAACATTTTATTTGCATAGTAAGTATAGTCCATAATGACAACCGGTCCTCCTTTATCTGCTGGTCTTATTACAATAGACCTGTCATCTCTCAATGAATTCAAAGCTTGCCTTTGTTTATAGTTTAAATTACGTCCATGTTTGGATGGTTTATTCTCTTGATGACTTCTATATATTTCATCTTCCACTACATTCCCAAATACCTCTATAGTCGGGTTCAGTTGTGGAACATATGTACTATTTGGACGATGCTTACTCATAACTTGGCTACTATCTGAGTTGCCAAAATCCAACCTTAATTGTAAATTCCGAACATACATTTTTGTTTCTATAATAGTATCTACTAGATCGTTAGGTTTTGTAGGAATAAAACCTAGGCCTTTACTTAAGACCTGTATTTCATATTCATTCAGTGCCCTACCAGATAAATTCATGATTAACGATTTTGTCTCCCCACATTTTCTTGATTGTGGGGCCTAGTTGTTCCTGTTCGTCTATTGAGCCTTTCCTTTTCTGTCTCCCCTGCTTGTGGACCTTCTTTTGTCCAAAAATGGTTCTGGGCTATGGGGAGGGGCGGACATCTATTTGAATTGAAAATGGCACTGTTTGCTTTTGGTCTAACTACTGCTGCACCTGATCTCTGTCGTCTGTGATACAACCTGTCAAACTCTCACCTAACTCACCTTGGTTCTCTCTCCCATTACTTAGTATCTGTGAGGGGCTGTGAGTCTCTGTCTCTATATGATTAGATTCTGTCAACTGTGGATCAGGTCCTGTGCTGTTTCCAATAAGTGGAACTTCAGGACCATCACTCTGTTTATTACGTGGGGTGAGTGTGTTGGACAATCTATTTTCTGTGTTAATATTTTGTTGATAACTATCTGGTTTGTTAACAGGTGTGGTTAAGGTAGTATTCCTGAAACTTTTACCTGTTACACCTGATGGTCTCTGAGATCCATTTAAATCAGAATTGAAGTGTGAGTTCGTGTCATTTCCCTGGGCCAAGTGAAAACATTATTATTTCTAAAATCTCGTAAATCCCTGGTAATTTTTACTTTTTCTGGTCTAACATCCGTTTCTCTAAAAATAACACATCTTCTATAACTTTTCTTAGTTTACTCATACATATTTCATTATTACTAAATTTGCATTCAAAATCTTTAAACAAATTGTTAACAACCAATCTCAATCTCTCCTCTTCAGGTAGGTGAAATTCAATCAAAAGTTTCATATAGCTAAAACTCAACTCAAGGTTGAGTTGCTGCCAACGATATAGAAGGTCTGGCAGTGAAGTACCAGAGGTGGGCATTTTTAGTACTCTTAGCCCACGAGGTATGATTTGCTTATTTAAACATACTTCAAAATAATGTCTCTGAACTTGTAGTTTGATTAATTTAGTAAACACAGTCTCTAATTCATGTAAGTCTTTGGAAACATCCAAGTTAGTCATACCTAACTGAGTATCAGTTCCTCCATCTACGACTGGATTAAAGTCCATGAGTAGGTTTGTACTCCCAGAGACACAAGTCTTAAATCTGTCCAGGACACTTGAAGTAGGTTCTAACACTCTCGGTACATAAGGCAGTTCAATATTCACATTACTTTCATTCGCCATCCTCACTCTCTGCAGCTCTGACAAAAGTAAAAAGTAAATGCACAAATCCAAAACTCAGAGCTGCTGTTAGTTGAGGTAGGATACTCACGCTAAAACACTAGTAAAACTCAGTCCAGCTCTGAGTTTTGGAGTGTTAGAACCTACTTCAAGTGTCCTGGACAGATTTATTTTGAAGTATGTTTAAATAAGCAAATCATACCTCGTGGGCTAAGAGTACTAAAAATGCCCACCTCTGGTACTTCACTGCCAGACCTTCTATATCGTTGGCAGCAACTCAACCTTGAGTTGAGTTTTAGCTATATGATACTACATAGGGAAAACAAATAGATCATTTAAGGAGAGGATTAGGGAACACACGTACCACCTTAGAGTAGGTACAGAAACCAATGCATTGGCTAGACATAAAAGTTCAACTGGTACCAGTCATTCCTTTAAGTTCTGTGCCATTCAATGTGTGTATGAAGGATTCAGAGGTGGTGATCTAATTAACAGAACTTTAGAACAAGAAACAAGATGGATCATAAGATTAAGGTCCGATAAACCACCAGGCCTTAACGATAAAATCCAAATAAAGCCATTTTGAAAAGTAGAAGATTACGCAGGTAAAGAGATCTCCCACTAACTGTTCTAAATTCCACATTAGTTAGGTACATTTTCCTCACAACATTATGACCATGGTGTAGATGACCCATCTATATACTCAGACATATTGTAGGCATTTCATACACTTTCAACATTTGTCATAAGAAATGAATCTTTGCACACATATATTTAGTATTGAAAAGTACTGTTTATAAAACTAATGTAAGACACCTCAGGATGCCATTCGATTAACAGATTATATGTGCCAAAATACTTCCCATTTTCCCTTTCCCTCATGTATTCCTTCCCTATATTTTCCGCTTCACCACATAAGAGTTTTAACATTTCACAATGTCTATATTTTAAACTTGGGTATCAAGGATGTAACAATTATAAAGTGCAATTAATGGTTGCTTAAGTCAGTGTGCTTATTTCCACCATTGTGGATCTGTACGAGAGTCAAGTTAATTATTAAGATATTGCTCTGTTTCCATATAGACGTTTTGTTGCTTCGCTTATCGTTGAAGCATTCTTCCACCCACATTTTTGTAAGTTACGTTCACATCCTGAAATGTCAAATGTCCCTGTTTAATAACGGAGATTGAAGAGACTAAGGCATGAACTAATGGACAGCCATTGAAAAGCTCGTCATGTACTTATGCCTGTTGTAAGCCTAATCGGCTTTTAAATAGACACAATGTTTATTTTTATGAACGCTATGGTACGTAAGTACACAGTAGCGTTCTTTGTTTTGCATTCAAGAATTAACCAGGCACATACGCCAAAGGAATACTTTGTTGTGCTGTGAATTTTAAAAGCGTTTCAGAGTCTACAGAAAATAAGTAATTTTGAAAACTGTTTTAACTTTTGATTTATACGAGAATAGCCTAACTAATGTGATACAAGTTTTAACCACCTGTAATTGTTGACTGTTTCTGAGTCTACTCTGGATAATATGAACTTCCAGTAAAACATGGAAATATCTAATGTCACACTTTGTAAATATGTGCATTACAAGCAGTTTGGGTTATACTAACCAAGTCTGAAATGGCTTTTTGATATATACTGCCTGAAAGTTCAGTACGAGATGTTTCTAAAGCACCATGAGATGATAAGTAAATATGACAAGGCTCTGAGATATACTCAATTGTTTAATATAATATAATGTATGCTTGGGCACCAATGCATTTTTATGTATGTTTTTATGTATGTTTTTATGTATGTTTATTTTGAACTATTCAGTTCTTACTTTTAATATACCAGTATTTTTCTTAGCTGAACAAGGTAACATTCATGGAACTGAGTTTAATGGGTTACTGTATTTTTAAATGAAGGAAACATGTGATTATAGAGATCCTATCACAAGCTTTTGTTGGTTTTAAAAGTGATGTTCAAAGTTTTAGTTTGTGTAAAGAGTCTGAAGAAGCCTTTGGCGAAAGCGCTTACTCGTTTGGAATAAACAATTTGCTAACTTACATGGATTTATTTGTTTGAATTTCTACTTTCATTTTATTGCTCATTGGAAAGTCACGCTTCTTTTTGGACTGAGTTTTACTAGTGTTTTAGCGTGAGTATCCTACCTCAACTAACAGCAGCTCTGAGTTTTGGATTTGTGAAATTAAATACAATACTATATGTAAAAGAGCAGATAAAAGTGTACTTAAATTCACTTATATGCCCAGCTGATTTCAGGTAGATGTTAGCTGGCCAAAGCTCTGATATTAAGCAGAGATAACTCAAAATGTACCACTTATATAAGGCAAGACAGGATGTTAGTGATGAGCTGAAACTACCCCCCACTGCTATCAATGGTTACACAGAAATTAGCTGCGGTGGTGGTGCTGTGGTAGCGTTGTCGCCTCATAGCAAGACGTTGTCCTGTTCGATTCTCAGCTAGAGCGTCTTCTGTGTAGAGGCATACGTGAATGGGGCGTGCCTTCGTTGAAGGTTGTGCATCAGGGCTGGTAACCCGGTATGTAAAAATCCACTACCAATCATTAGCGGTCCGGAGTTCAGTGTAGGGTTCCCATACTTACCCCTCAGCCTCACCTAGCATGTCAGCCATAGAAAACCATACAGAAATGTCTGGCAAAGGCCCACAAATGGGTCAATGATGAAATATGCACATACAGACTTACACAGTGATATCACAGCAGGTCTGGAAGTTGCAGTAAAGCTCTAAAGGGTAAGAAGTCTAAAACCCAAATGTCTGCCATTACAATCTAATCTGTAGTCTTTAGTGATATGCCTGTATTCTCCAAGACAGGGATAATACTATGCTAAATGGAACTAAAATGTAAAGGGAACATCAGCACAGTCTGTGTAAATGTAGACAGTTGACAGGTATGCCCCCTCACACACCCATGTTCCCATAGAAATGCAGTAACAGTAATGTTCATAAGGGTATTATCAGCAGAGCACACATTCCCAGGGCTGTCCCAATCAACTTCATAACTTGTTGCATGTCCACAACATGCAGGGATCAATGAGATATGTATATGTGTGGTCAATATTGTCATTATGTGGCCTGCACTTACTCCTGGTTGTCGTGTCTTAGTGGCCTAGGCACAGTACTGTGGTGACAGGCTCCATGTTCCAAGAACTGCAGTGCCAACTATTCTGCATGTTAAATATAGCTATGGAAGGAGTTGTACACACTGTCCAGACATCAATATCTGTTACTGCAGGAAAGCTGGACAAGTCAGGGACAGGGGGGAGCCACACATATGATCCAGGGCATTTGAGTTCATAAATTCCAGGAAGCGCTGAGCCTGGGAGTTTGTACTCAAGTAGTTTTCACAGTTTAACTCATTACAGCCAATTGAAGTCTACAGGCATTTCTGCAGTTACCTCCTACTGCTCCTCTAGGTGTCAAATATTGCCTGTTCATATTTGCATTAAAAATTCCAAATCCATGCTACGCACAAGGTATCAGAATATTTTATCTTGAAGCATATATGATGGCAAACACAATTGTATTGATGTATGACCTCTGTCAATAAGTATTTGTTAGAACTGTAAGGTGATAATGTTATTTTTTTGAAAACTGAAGCCACACCCACTGGGAGTTAAAGGTACACACTCAAAAGAGCTCTATTGGTGGGAATGAGTTAATGGTAGGGTAATTTAAATCGCCTAATATCAGGGTGTTCTTTAGGACCTTCATGTTTTTCAGTGTCTCCAGAAAGGTGGAGTGGTGGTCCTGGGTCATGGAGGGTGATCTGTAGCAGGCCACAATTTGCATTGCAGATTTGCCTGACGTTAACTGTACATGGATGATCTCAGAGGTATCATGCTGCGCCACTAACCTGGAGGTGAGGGTATCCTTGATGAATATGGATACACCCCCTCCTTTAGTGTTTCGGTCCATGTTCTGTGGCCAAAATGTGTGGTATGAGTTATAGCCCAGTAGTGCTGGAGTGCTCTCTGGAGCCTTGAACCAGGTTTAAGTTACTGCACAGATGTCGATGTTCTCCATATTGAGGTATGCTTCGAGCACGTGCATTTTGAGATTTAAACTCCTGGCATTGAGTAGCATAACCCTCAGTTTTTTGTTAATTGTGCTGTTTACGGAGGTGGGTTTGAATTTTGAGCCTTGCCTAAAAAGGCACTATGGGGGCAGCAAGAGCCTTGGCCAGTATTCGAAAGCCTAGGGTTGACAGGTGCAAGCCGTCTCTTGCGAAGCAACGTGGCTTGTCGAGCATGTTATCTCAGGCTGACAGACATTGGATCCCCTTTGAATGACACCAGAAGCTTAGCCAGTTGTTGAAATTGATCATTTTTTCTTTATACTGAGGTATCATTCTTGGTGAGAACAGGATGCTACTCAGGGTCAGGGTCATACCCGCCTGGGCTACATGATCAAAGAGCTCTTCCATGTCTCTTTTCATGTAGTCCAGGAATTTACGTCTCAGGTCATTCACACCAATATGAACAATGACAGAGTCATATTTGTACTTGTTCTGGAGTGACCTGAGTGCTTATGTTATGTGGTGGATTCTGGCTCCCGACAGGCAGCTAAGAGTAACCTTCTCGTTGTCCAGCATAGTGAGTGGGGCGTCAGTGTGCCTGACTATTGAGTCACCTATTACTAGTGTGTTAGGTATGTTATTTCGCCTTAAGGGCTGTGATTGTGCGGCACACTGATTGTGTGTTTTATGTGTTGTCTGGTTTGTGACGGGAGGTGCAGGTTTTGTGGGTGCCTGCTTTGGAGCTCCCTGATGCTTTTGCAGGTTTTTATTTAGAGCCTCCGAGTATGATTTTGTGTATTTATGTGTATTTTTTGCCAGTGCTGGTTTAGTAGGTCTATGTGAGGCTGGAGGTGTGGTGCAAGTGTTAACCTTCTCCTCATGACTGCCTGTTCCAGACTTGGGTGGAGAGACCTTAGCCTCCAGTTTGGCTGTATAATTGCATCTGTCGCATATGTTAGTTTTTTGTGGTAGGGGGAGAGGGCTGTCTCACACTCACACTTGCCATAGTCACTACACTAGCCTGTTCCATGCCACCACCCTCCAACTGACCATTATGTGTGGCTGCTGGGGACTGGGTATGTGTGGGCATACTGACTGTGTGTGGGGACATTGTGGGTGAAAGTGGGATACCAACCAGTGGCACAGATTCAGCCCCCAATAACCCTACCTGTCCTCACTATGACCATCATCATCATGAGAGTCCACTAAGACACTGACATCAGGTTGTGAGGGGGAGAGACACCAACCCACATGTTCACCTGCGAGGGGAAGACAACATATGTAAATTAATACCCTGCAATATTATGTTTGCTGATACACACACACACACACACACACACACACACACACACACACACACACACACACACACACACACAAACTCCTGATAAAGTCTGGCACAGCTTCGCCAACTACGGGCCCTTCAGACCAGACATTACGGTAGTTCTGACTGCCACAATCCATCTCTTTAACAGCTACTGTAAGGCCCTCAACAAAGGGTTACAAATCCTACTGTGTGATGGGTCTATTAGCAGAATGGTAAGTGTGACCAAGACCAAGGCTACTGGAGTGAGCTATACAGTGTCACCAAGTGCATATGCAAGTACTTTAAGAGCTAACTTACTGCTATACAGACCAGACATAATGACAAGGTGTAACAATATGTGATAATAACTAATTAAGGAACAAGAGAATACTCTATCACTGCAGTAACAACACAGTTCAGACTCACAGGGATTAATTTCAGACAACATTGCAAAACAGAAAAATACAAAGACACTCTCCTTTTTCCTTCCAATATTTACACCAACAACTCTGACCCAAATGATCCACCGACTGTGGTAAGCAAAGAGGCCAAACAGCAAATCAAGATTTTCTATTTTATTTTAGCGCTTCGGTGTTTCCCCCTTCAAGGAATAACAAATACTCAAAAAAGCACACACATTTATATACCACAAAATTAATTACATTCAATTCATGATTAAACAATAAATTACCCCCTTAAAGTAAACACTTCCAATTCAACTCATTGTTTAGGCCTTTAGGCACTAATGTTTTATATTTTAAAATGTAAATACTTTCCTTATACAGTAACTTTTGTTTCAATACATCTTCATTATTATGTAAGCATTCCACTCCCTCTAAAATTGTACCTTGTAATAAATTAATATCACTGTTATGCAACATTTTAAAATGTAAAGCAATCATTTTATCTTCCCTTATATTCTTTATATCCCTCAAATGCTCCATGAATCTGATGCGAAATTCACGTTTTGTCTCCCCTATATAATATAACTGACATGGGCATCTTAGGGCATATATAACTCCCTTGCTTCTGCAAGAATAAGTGCCCCTAGGTTCAAACTTAACTCTATTCATACTATGAAACACATTTACAATATGTGTACGTATACTGCATTTATTACAACATAAAGTTCCTCTAACTGATGGTGTGTCTGGTATATCCACAACTGGCATACAAAATTTATCATGTACTACCTTATCTCTCAAATTTTTTCCCCCTCTTATAGGAGAAAAAAGGTTTCCTAGACAAAATATTCGCCAAAAACCTATCCTCCATCAAATATTTCCAGTAGTACTCTATTAGCATCCTCACTTCTTCACTTTTAATATTATAAATTGACACATAATAGATTGGATCCACTAAATTCTTATTCTTCATTCCATTTTCATATGTAAAATATGTATCATTGTAATTATACTTCTTGTTACTACCCCTCACATTACTACCTATACACATTTCATCCCACATTCTGTTTTGGGCTTTCTGCATAATAACCGGGTCATACCCCCTTCTCAAAAACATGTTTTTAGTCTGTCCTATCTCACTTAGTAGTAAATCCTTTTCGCTACATAGTCTCGAAATTCGTAATAATTCCCCAAAGGGTAAAGCCTTCAAAACATGGGGTGGATGACAACTAGTTGCTTGTAAATATTGACTGCCATCAACAAATTTTCTATGTATATTTGTTGAAATACCTACATTTTCTTTTCCCTCCAAAACGAGGTCCAAATATATAACTTCGTTACCTTTCTGAAGTCCATCAAATGACAGGCCAAAAGGATTCTTATGCATTTCCAACACAAACTCATCAGCTTCATCCCTACCACCCTCACAAACAAATATCAAATCGTCAATAAAGCAAAAATAAAAATCAACATATTTTTTCATAAAATTCAAATTAAATAAAAACATAATCTCAAAAAAAGACATAAAAAGATTTGCATACATGGGGCAAAAGCTGCCCCCATGGCATTGCCTTGTTTTTGTCTATAATTTATCTTTTGGGTCAGAGTTGTTGGTGTTAACATTGCAAGACAGTCTGCAATACATACAGGAAACATGTAAAGTTCTAGGTGCATAGGTTCATGAGATGATACCAGGCTATTGGCCCAGATGCCCTCATAAGCCTAGGCCAGACTTTCACCCATGTCTCTTCAAAGCCAGTACCTGTTTTCTCTGTCCAGCTGGGACACACACGGGATCCCAGGGGTGTCTTTTCTGTTTCCCATGCAGTCGTCCAGCTTCTTCTTCAAAAGGACTATACAGGTACTCTGTTAGACATGGGGAGGGAGTGTATTTTACAGACAGTGTATTGTGGGGGAACACTACACTATCCCACCAACACGTACTATACATGTCACAGACCATGTGAGGGTCTTGTGTGCATGTTGTGTGAGTGGGGTTTGTCTTACGGAGAGGCAGAAACACCATCAAGGCTGGTTTGGACATGGCTTTGTATGCCAGACAAAGGTCACCTATGATCAGTCTTTATGAGACTGAGTACAGGGACAGGGCTTTCAGCCTATCTGTATAGGATAGGTGTTGCAGGCCCTGGATTTGCCTGGGCAGGAACCTCTGTGGTCTCTGCAACTGCTGCATTTGCTTGGCAAGGTACATGCCAAAGGAGCCATTGTACTCAGTAATGTGTCTGATAAGGGAAGAGTACAGGGATGCTGTGGCATCCTGGTTCCTGGATGACATACTCATATCTGTGAGTTGGGCCATGTAGACACCCTTCTGTACACACAGTGGGACACTGTCAGGATGCTACCAGCCTTGGTGCACAAGTTGCCTCACACCTGATTGCATGCTCAATACATTGTTATTACTGTCATAATTAGTGTGGATGACATCTACCACAACAGGGAAAATGACGCATCTCCTGGCATTCAGTTTGAGGTAATGCTTCTGGCACCAGTCATTAATTTGGATAAGGGCCTCTTGGAGGATGCTTACATCAGAAGGGGAATGTAAGACAGTGGCCATCAGCTGTAAATCTGGTCAGCCACAGACCACTGGTTTTGTCTTGTACCTCAGAAACGTATATCTCAAACAGTAGAGGCCCCCAGACTGATCCTTGGGGGACACCACTTTGTCAGAGTCTACTACTAGAGGTGGATTCCACTACTTTGACCAGGTGGGTATTACCATTGAACCAGTTAGCTACCCATCTGGTAACATGCAGGTTGATGCCTAGCTGTGTAAGCCTATGTATCATGACCATCTGGAGATTATTGTGAGAGATTGGGGCTAGATGAAGGTAGGCAGTGTGCACCATCTTCCCCTCGTCCTTGTGTCTGTTGACCACTTCAAAGAAGTCGACCAGGTTTAACAGGCCTGATCTCCCTTTGACAATACCACACTGTGTGGGCTCAAGCATTTTGAGGTTGCCGATGTCCCTGCTTATAAGGTCCTTGATACTGCCTTCCATGCCCTTGCAGATCAGGCTAGTTAGGCTGATGTGCATATGATTGGCTGGGTCAGTGGATTGCTCCGCCTTTGTTTATAGGGATGACAGTGGCTGTCCTCTGTGTAGATGGGATGACACTGGTGCTCAGGCTTTCATTGACTGCAGTGTGTAATGGAGCTGAGAGCTCATGCCTGAGTTCATGTAGGATGCAGCCATGGGTGGTATCAGGCCTATGGAAACTTCTTTGTGTTGCCTTTGAGAGGGCTTTACGGACCTGCTTCCTGATGATGAGGGGAGGGGACAGGTGTTGTGCATCTCTATGTGTACCAATGGGGGGACAGAGGGGTGATGTTTACACTTAACCTTTCTGCAGCAGGTTGGCTATATCTATGCCATATGTGTATGTGGTGTTATTGACCACCATCACAGAGCAGATTTGGGTGTTTCCTCTGGGATTGCAGACATATGTGTGGAAGGCCTAGTGATTGGCCTTGGTGGATGTGTCCAGTTTGCACTCAAATTTAGCCTTAGGGTAAGTCACCTGTGACCTTATTTGCTTGTTCACACCAAGGTGGCATTGCTTCCAATTAGGCACCTGCTCTGTTTTGGCCCTGTCCATCAATTATGTCCACCTATTATGGTATTTGTGTATTGCTGCTGTCCACCACAGAGGTTAACACTACCTTGAGGGAGATGATCTTGTCCTGTCAGGTATTGCTGAGTCCATACAGTTATGTAGTTGCTCACATAGTATTGTGGTGTAGGCTCGGACACTACTGCTAGTTCCAACTGATGGGACAGTGGATGTAAAGCTACTTATACCAGCTCTGGGGAGATTTATAGTCAGTTTTGGAAACTGTTTTTAGTTTGATCCTGACAAGGAGGTCAGGGGAGATGGTGACCTTAACAGTGATGGCTATGTGGGCAGATCTTACCAAGGAGCTTGACACTGTAGGAGTGCTACAGTGGCTACTTATGTTGGTTAGGACCAGGTACAGGATATTTCCACCTGTCGTTGGAGTGTTGCCCAGCTGATTCAATGCATTGGCATTGACAAAGCTGAGGAATCTCTGTGCATTAATGTTCAGGCAGAAAAGGTCATGCACACTATGGTTGGGTAGTTAACGTCACCCTGGAGCAGGGTAGACAGTTCAATCTTGACTGATTCAAGCAAGTCAAGATAGGTGTAGTTGGTGTTCAGAGTCATGGTTGGAGGTCTGTAGCTAGCTATGATTTGAGTGGGTGTTTTGTCAACAGTTAACTGCACTTGAGATGTCTCCCATGCGTCATACTGTTTGGCCAGCCTGTAGGTGTGTATGTGTATGATAATGTTTAAAACTCCACCTCCTGTGGCTTTGCAGCCCTCCATGTGGGGTCTAAACATATGGTGGGATGAGTAACCTGGCAAGGGTGGTGTGCTCTCCATAGCTGCAAAACAGGTGTCAGTGACTGCACAAAGTAAGCATCCTCCAGGACAAGGTACACTTGCAATGACATTGGTTTCATTATCTAAGACTCCTAGTTCCTGTTAAAGCAAGACATCTGGACAAAGGCCCACATCAATGGTGGGCAAAGGCCAGACAATAGTGACACTTTATAAATCTAGCTGTAACACACTTAGTTGCTAGCAAAGACGGTTTTACATTCACAGGAATACTCCACAGGATATGACATCTGAAATTCAAATGTATGCTATTATGTTATGATGTCAGTCTTTACTGGGTTGCCAGTGATTTGCCAGACAATACACAACTGTATTAGGCATTGACTACAAATACAAGGCAAACATGTGGTCAGTCTGCAAAACTCTGGGCAGTTGAAAGTTATGAGCTCAGTATATAACATACAGTTCAACACACACTTCTGTGGCAGTTGTTTACTATGCATATACCCTATATACATCTCTTACATTTGTAAGACAAGCATATGTATCATAGTAGCATTCACAGGTGACATATGGATATTTACAACATCCCAGGCAGCTGGCCTAGCAGTGCCACAGTCAGTACTGGACAACAGACACTCCAGTAGTAGTTATACATGAGCTGACCTTTGCTGGTGTGACTCAGGGGCCAGCGCTGTGATCTATGTCACTGCAAATAGGGCCAGCAGGAATGGCCATAGGTGCTGGACAGCAACATGTGAGTCCAGCAAGTTTTGTCGTGACCTAGTTTTTAACTTCCTATTTCACATTATTGCATCCCCTTCTGCATTCCATTACATGCTTAATTGATTGACATACCTGTTATAGTGCTGAACAGTTTCCTCAGAATAACACAAATATTTAGGTTTGTTTAGTCGCAGTCTGTCTTTGTGTAGACAGGTACAGACCTGTTTTACATAGGCAGCAGCGTGCCATTTTGTAGGTAATGCTCATGAGCAGGTGATGGCCTGTGCACCAATTGGTGTCTCACACTTGCTACTTGCATCCAGAGCAGCTGTGTTGACTTTCCATTAGCCAATGCCATAGCAACAGTGTTATAATTACACCCTTCATGTGGGCCTTGCCCCTTTTCCTTGCCTGTGAGGAGACTATTATGGAGCTACAGCTTCACAGATGATAGGAGGAAATACCTGTCAGAATGGGCAATGTGGAGACAGACCAACAAAATGGGGGACAAAGTTCCAGAATTAGGTAAAGATTGTAAGTAATGCTGTTATACACAAAGAAGATTACTAGATTAACAGGGTTTGTCTGCACATGCATTTTCTGTGTGACGATGTCTGACAGTGATATGCCTCTGACATACCTCTCAACTGTCCAGCTGTCCACAGAATGCCCAAAGGTTTGTCTCTTATGTTTGGTGTGTTCCTCACCAATTTCTGTTTTTGAGAAATGAGTAGGATTATGTGAAGATTGAAGTCAGTAAATGTTGACATCCATTTGTGTTTCAGACATCATATCCTTCAAAGATGTCATGTTACAACAAACCCTAACACCAGCAACTGTTTTAGTTTGTAACACCATTATGTGAGATATGTCCCTCTTTTCGGCCCCCTGTCCTCCAAGTATGTCAGGCTTTGTCTAGATGTCTTATAGCAAGAGGTTCAGTGGTATCATATATCATTATTTAGTGACTTCATTCCTGATATCATCCCAGTGGCTTAGCAGACTCCCAGCAGTGGTATGCGGCAGTGGCCATAAATATGGTCCCACACCCTGGACATTCTGTGGAAATCTGTACAGTTGAGAGTTATGTATGTCTGGCCATTATTAACAGACTGTCACAATTGTGTAGCAGTGTAGTGTGCAAATGTTTGTTGGGCTGAGTAGGGAGAGTGGCAGATGTGATTGCTTTTTGCAGATGTCTTGCAGTAAAAGGTTGAGTATACACACACACACACACACACACACACATATATATATGTGTGTGTGTGTGTGTGTGTGTGTGTGTGTGTGTGTGTGTGTGTATAATATATATATATATATATATATATATATATATATATGTGTGTGTGTGTGTAAGGTATATATATATATATATATATATATATATATATATATATATATATATATGTATATATATATATATATATATATATATATTTATATCCACACCCACGAGCATCCAGTGCTCGGTGAATAAAGTGCCCAGGCATATTAATGCATCCACAAACCAAATATCCAGCACTAGAATGGTTATTTTAACCCAAATGGGTAAAAAAAATAAGAGACACACCAAATTATGCCAAATCTTCTTTAATGGCCAACCAATCTGCTACAATGAACACAAACCTAGGTTTCGCCCACTGGCATCATCAGTGTGTATTAATGAAAAGGTAAAAACCCAATTTATACATTTTTCTTTCTGGGCTTCTTAAAGTCACAGGATGCCCATTATAGTTAATACTCCTTGAGTATGTAAAACACATCACAACAATACATAACTCAATTCACACTCTACAGTAATATATACCTATATTTTCACAATTCACCCATTTTGTTAATTGGACCTCTATTTTTAGAAAAAAATCACTATACTAAACTAAACTCACCAGTGATCATTTAGTCCTAGTTTGAAAAGTGCACCTAAATACACTATCCACATGCTTTCCTTTTCTGTTAAAATTTTATGTTTACGTGCTGTGGTCAGTTAATTTCTTACTACCTTATCGATACCCAGGAATATGAAATGGGCCCCAGTATGTATCAATGTATGTTTGTATAGAGCACTACATACCCATTTACAATTGATATCACTGATATGTAATACAATTCTTTGTTTTAAACTTAAAGAAGTCTGACCCACATAGAAAGAACCACATTGACACACAGCCATGTATACCACCCATTCACTGGTGCACGTAATAAGATGTCTTATATCGTACACCTTTGCTGTATTAATGGAGGTAAATTACTTAGTTTTTGAGACCACCTTGCAGTAAACACAATGACCACAAAAAGTACTGCCAACAATCTTATTTTCCCATTTTGTCGGCATATTCTTATTGCTCTTCTTAAAATTTGCTAGATATTCACCTATAGTCTTCCCTCGCCTATATCCAAAGCAACACTGACTATCTATTAATGGGCCCAAAAACCTATTGGTTTTTAATATATGCCAATATTGTTGGATTACTTTCTTGATTTTAAAGGTGTTACTACCAAACTTAGTAATAAACCTAATGACCTGATTTTTATCTTTTTGTGGAAACTCTCTGGTCTCCAACAATTGTGATCTTGACATATAATTGGTCACGTGCATCACTCTATCCACATCTCTGGCTTTGTACCCTCTTGCCAAAAACCTAGATCTCATCTGTTCAGCCTGTGCCTGAAAATCTTTTTGTTGACTACATATATGTTTAAGTCTCTTGAATTGAGCTTGTGGAATATTGGTAATGATATGGTTGGGCTGGTTACTTTCAGCCCTCAATAATGAGTTTTTCGTAAATGTCTTCCAGTATAGATCTGTATGTACTGTTCCTTCCTTAGCCTGTGTAACCATGACATCCAAAAATTCCACTTTATGACTATCTATTTTCCTACTAAACTGGATACCATACCTATTGTTATTGAGAAATGTCACAAATTGATGCCATCTATCTACTGTGCCCTGCCATACCACCCAACAATTGTCAAGATACCTACGTCATGTCAATAATTCCGACTTGAACTCATTTTGTTGATAAATGACTTGCACCTCCATAAACTCCATACACAAATCTGCATATATGAGTGCAAATGATAAAAATCAGAAAAATGTATAAATTGAGTTTTTACCTTCTCATTAATACACACTGATGATGCCAGTGGGTGAAACCTAGGTTTGTGTTCGATGTGGCAGATTGGTTGGGCATTAAAGAAAATTTGGCATAATTTGGTGTGTCTCTTGTTTTATTTTACCCATTTGGGTTAAAATAACCATTCTAGTGCTGGATATTTTGTTTGTGGATATATATATATATATATATATATATATATATATATATATATATATATATATATATATATATATATATATATATATAAGAGTACTAGGGATGTGTGTTTTCCCTTATGTTAAATAACCATAGTGCATGATATGTTTCTAAAGCCTTACAAATCCACACAGCTCAGATGGTGTAGAGGTATGTTGATTTGACTGTACTGGTAGTGATGATTGTTTTTTCACTGAAGTTAAATTACCATAATGCATGATATGTTTGTAAAGGTATTACAAATTTGCACAGCTCAGGTGGTGTAGTGGTATGTTTCTCTGATTGTAGTGCACAGTGTCCTGGGTTCGAGACTTGGCAGAGTTGGCTGTTTTGTTGCTGAGCAGAACAAGGGCTAATGGAGGCAGAGTGATTAAAGCACTTTTAAACAGTTGTAAGTGGGTTTGCATGGTTTTGTGCAAACCTAAGCGATGCTAACAGACAGTTAAGTCCTCTTAGCTTCGCTTAGCGGTGCTTATTCCCGCTTACACCCATGCTAATTTTAAATAAAGAAAAGAAAAAAGGTGATAGGAAAGTGGTGAAATGGGGGCAAGCAGAGAGTAAAACATTAGGAAAACAAGCTAGAGATGTGCAGGATGGGTGTAGGAAAGGAACATAGCTCTACATTTTTTCTGCAGCAACAGCTGTGACTGATGTGGAATATTTGGAATTTACAGCCTCACACCCCACAGGGAGGGGTGTTGGCAACATACATTTGTAGAGCAATTTGAGTATCAATTGATTTATGTCACTGGACATGGGGGCAAACTGTAGAGCTATGTACGGGGCAATTATTTTTTTGTGGGACATATGCCCTTTTATTGTTATTAAGGAGAGAGTGGGATGTTGGGGAAGGGCTGTAGGTATATTTGGAAGGTAGGTTGGGTAGGATAGGTTGCATTCATGGACAGACAAGACACACAAGACAGCAGACAGGGGCAGTTTATGACACATGACAGGGTAAACACCTTGGACAAGGAGAGTGGTTGGAAATCAGAGGCCCATGAACCCTCAAATGACTGAGGTCTCTACCCATGGGCAGTCACCACTGCACCTTCACAGCCCTGAAGGTAGATGTGCTGGGGGCTGCACAACAGGCACAGTCAGTCCCTCCAGGTGCTCCAGGCGGCAGCCCTCCATCTATTGCAGCCATCCATCCAACTAGGAGTAGATGATATTGTGCACCATATCCTGGAACTTGCTGTGGTTGACAGGCTCCTCTCCGGACCTGCAGCCGGGGGGGGGGGGGCCGTCCCCTGGTGCGGTTCCACCCAAAGATAAGAAAGTTACAGGTTGTTCCCAGACATGCTGGGGCCCAGTGCCATGGCCAGATGAGGTGGGACAGGAGGATCCACCAGGATCTACCTCCCCAAATGTGCTATGGTGTTGAGGTTATCAATCATGAACAAAACATTTCAAAATTAGCTATAACAGGATGCGTGGGTCTTCCAATTAACCTAATCTAACAGATCTGAAACAGTTGCATAGCAAACTGAACACATGCATAAATGGAACAACAGTAAGCATTGTAACAGCATGCCAGTTACATTGATGGCAACAGGCCACCAACAATGGTATTCAAACAAGGTATGTTAATATGCAACCAATTAAATGTAGGAACAATAATAGAACAGAAATCCCAACATTAAGTTTTGAGAAAAACATCCATAATACATGAATAATAATTAGTGATGCAGATGAGGGGTGGGGGAAGAAAAAAATCCATTAACAACTGTATAGGCTTCTATTTTTCACATCAGTACTGCTCAATACTCTACAGGTTTGCCCTCACTTTACATCTACCTATGGCCTGTAGCTTCTGTAGCACATACTTACCTGTCAATCTGTCAACATGTAATGGTATGGGGCAGACTGGGACAACTATGCATACATTACTAGGGAGGCTTGTACATGTCAGAGTTACATATCTGTCAAAGAAGGAGTACCCTGCACTGATGTTGTGTGCGTCTGAAGTAGTTAGTAAGCATTTCATCCATAGCTGTACCAAATCCTAGCCTGAGTATGTATAGACAGGTATGCATAATGTTTGATTTTTTCCCCCTACAGCTGCAGCGGAGAGGGCTAGCAGTGCCGGGAACCATGCCGACAGACTGACAAGGCTGCACTGACAGGTTGTTGAATACAGATCTACCTTGCAGTATATAGTGAAATAAATAAGAAGGAGTAAATTGTTTACTACCAGTAGGTGTAGTTTGTTCTAACAATTAAAGAAAAGTTTGCCAGATTAATATTGATCTACAGCATATGCAGTAGTACAGCACTGTGTTATATAAGTACAATAAAGGCCTAAACCACCAACTGTTGTGTTTATTCTGGTATGTTGTTGTAGAAATAGAATGTGTACAGGTTCTTCACAGCAAATATGACTTTGACAGCATGAATTAACTGAGATTGTTCTGAGAACCAGCTATTATGCAAAATAGTAGATTGTGGACCTGTAAAACAACATATGAAAGCAATATGACATATGTTAAGCACTACGATCCAAACCCTGAATAGTAATGTCCAATGTATTATAGTGTGTCCCCTGCTGCATTGCCTTGTGTAAATCTTTGCTTTCCAGATTGTATTGTTTCAAAGGTTTAATACACAGTACACTAACTATCTGTCATGCAGGAATCTCAGGATTACAAGGTCAGACTGTCTAACCCATACAATATCAGGCAGCATTCAATCAAACAAAAGACAGCAGTTCCCCAGTAGCTCAATGTGATGAATAATAGCCTTGCTGTTCGTTTTAGCACACCCAGACACTGTTCGAATCCAGGACGTTGTACTGAGATGTGTGTGTTTATACACCCAAGAATTCTTGAATATTTGTAGAAACAGTCAGATAGTGGTAACATATATTTTCCCCACAGGTCATACAGGTAAATAAATGTTTGTAGTAGCTGTAGGAAGGGTATACCAATACACCGTGTACACTGTCCCACTGTCCAACCCCATGCCTGCAAATGACAGCAGGATAGGTACATACACCATGCACTCTTCCAGATACATGTCTCTCAAGTGTCACGCTGTCATGGCTAATGGTCACTGCTGCCAATCACCTTGGACACAGATAGGAATCCAGGTGAAGTATGCCAGTAGCAGACTCACACAACATCAGTGCAGGGCACCCCTTCTCCATCAAGTATGTAACCCTGACATGTACAAGCCCCCTCCAGTAATGCAGCCATAGTTCTCTCAGTCTGCCCCATATCATTACAGGTTGACAGTCTAACAGGTATGTATGTGCTACAGAAGCTATGTGCCATAGATAGGTGTAAAGTGAGGGAAGACCTGTAGAGTATTGAGCAGTACTGTTGTGAAAAATAGAAGCCTATACAGTTGTTAATGGATTGTTTTCTCTCCCCTCACCCCTCATCTGCATCAATAACTATTATTCATATACTAAGGGTATGTTGTTCTCAA
Organism: Protopterus annectens; assembly: GCF_019279795.1. Classification (NCBI taxonomy): domain Eukaryota; kingdom Metazoa; phylum Chordata; order Ceratodontiformes; family Protopteridae; genus Protopterus; species Protopterus annectens. Next base: position 88,980,607 of record NC_056748.1, read on the forward strand.
AACCTATTGCTGGGACATGTGTCCTATTATTGTTCATATATTTAATTGGTTACATATTAATATACTGTATTCAAATACTATTATTGGTGGCCGGTTGCCATAAATGTAAATTGCATGCTGTTAAAATGCTTACTGTTGTTCCATTTATGCATATGCTCTGTTTGCTATGCAGCTATTTCAGATCTGTTGGTTTCAGCGAATTGGAACACCCACGCATGCTATTATAACTAATTTTGAAATGTTTTGTTCATGAATAATCAATATATCTTGGAAAACCACAACACCATAGTATGTTTGGGAAGGCAGATCTGCATGTCCCATCTCATCTGGCCATGGCAGCAGGCTCCAGCACATCTAAGACCGAACCTTCAACACCCTCCTCCACTGGTCCTGCACCACCTTCGGCTGGAACCAACTTAGGGAACGGGGCCCATCCCCCCTGAGTGTGGGCGCAGAGAGGAGACCGTCACCCACGACATGTTCTTGGGCACTATGTGCAGCATCATCAGCTCTGAGTTGTATAGACGGCTGTGTCAGATGGAGGGCAGCTTGGGGCACCTGAAGGGGCAGGCTGCCCCTGTTGTCCAGCCACCAGCATAGCTATCCTTGGGTCCATGAAGGTGCAGTGGTGACTGCCCATGGGTGGGGACCTCAGTCCCACTGCATCCATTTGGGGGTCATGGGCCTCTGATTCCCAATCACCCTCCCCGTCCAAGGTGTTTACCCCACTCATGTGTCATATACCACCCCTGTCTTCCATCTTGTGTGTCTTGTCTGTCTGCAAATGCAACCTATCCTACCCAACCTACCTCCCCAAACATACCTACAGCCCTTCCCCAACATCTCACTCTCACCTTAAAAAATAAAAAAATGGGCATCTGTACCACAAAATAACCACTGCCCCATACATAGCTCTACATTTTGCCACCGTGTCCAGTGACGTAAAGCAATCTACACCCAAATTACTCTACAAATGTATGTTGTCAGTACCCCTCCCTGTGGGGTGTAAGGCTGTAAATTCCAAATTTTCCATGTCAGACACAGCTGTTGCTGCAGAAGAAATGTAGAGGAATGGTCCTTTCCTACACCCATCCTGCACATCCCTAGTTACTTTTCCTAATGTTTTACCCCTTGCTTGCCCCCATTTCTCCACTTTTCTATCACCCTTTTTTTCTTTTCTTTATTTAAAATTAGCAAAGGTGTAAGCACCGCTAAGTGAACTTAACCATCTGTTAGCATTACACAAAACTGTGCAAACCCACTTACAACTGATTTAACCACTCTGTCGCCATCAGCCCTTGTTCTGCCCATCAGCCCTGCCAAGTCTCAAACACAGGACACAATGCAATACAGTCACAGCAACATACCACTACACCATCTGAGCTGTGAGATCTTGCAATGCTTTTACAAACATATCATGCATTACAGTCATTTAACATTAATGAAAAAAAAGTCATCACTACCAAGTCCTGAACCCAGGACTCGGTGCACTACAATCACAGCAATGTACCTCTACACCACCTGAGCTGTGGGAAGCTGTGATGCTTTTACAAACATATCATGCACTGCAGTCATTTAACATAAGGGAAAAATACACATCCCTGGCAAGCCTTAAATTCAGGACCCTGTGCACTTCAGGCACAGCAGCTACCACCATTTCACATGAGCTCTGAGAATTAGAAATGCTTCAGTAAATATATCATTCAGGATGGTCATCCAACAGTAGGGAAATACATTAGTACTGTTTTATATATATATACATATATATATATATATATATATATATATATATATATATGTTTGTATATACAAATATATGTATACACACAAACACACACACACACACACACACACACGCACACACGCACACACACACACACACATATATACATATATATGCATATATATCTATATATATATCTATATATATATATATATATATATATATATATATATATATATATATATATATATATACATACTCAACCTCTTACTGTAAGATATCCACAAAATGCCTGACAAAAGGCCAAACAATAGTGACATATTTGAAATATGACTGTTATAAGCTTAGACGTGTGCTAGAGTATCACGGTTTGTTTTAACATATATTTTCTGCTAGATTTCAGGTCTGAAACACAAACGAATGTCATCATGTAGTGATGTCAATGCTCACATAATCCCAGTGATTTGTCAGACAACCACAACTGTTATGTGGAACAGACCAGAAATATGAGCTACGCATCTGGACAGTGTATAGAAATCTGGACAGTGGAGAGATATGACTCCAGTCATGTAACAGAAGGGAAAAAACACTGAGAGCTGCCAACCATGTCACCCAGAACCTTCTGAACTACAGTCAGACCAACACAACACCACCCCAAATCAGCTCTGGGGAATTAGTCATGCATTTGCAAATACAGCATGCACTACACAGATGTAACTATAGGGGAAAGCAGACATTGGTGGGAAATTGTCCACCCACAACCATTTGCACCACAGTCACAGCAACATACCAGTATCCCAACAGACCTCTAGAGTATAATGACTGTTTGAACAAGCATGTCCTTATTGCCAGTCATACACTACACCTACATATACTGCCCCAAGTCACAGTGTACTGGGAGTGCTGAGGTGTTAACAGGCATTTCTCAGTCTGCCCATACAAACATACACAGCTGATAGACCACCAGCGGCTGTAGCAGCATGCACAGATAGAAAAGGATTTATGATGCTCACATCTTCCCCTCTCCCTATGCAGCCCAACAAACATTTACACACTACACTGCTACATAATCTTGACAGTCTGGTAACAATGGCCAGACATACATAAATCTCAACTGTACAGATTTCCACAGAATGTCCAGAGTGTGGAGCCATATTTATGGCCACTGCCTCATAACATGTCTGGGATTCTGCTAAATCACTGGGATGATATCAGGAATAAAGGCACTAAATAATAATATACCATACCTCTGCACCTCTTATTGCAAGACATCTGGACAAAGCCTGACATAATTGGGGGACAGAGACCCAAAATCAGGGGCATATTTAAAATATAGCTGTTATAAACTGAAAAAGTTGCTAGCATTACAGGGTTTGTTGCAACACCTTTTCTGAGGGATATGAAGTCAGAAACACAAATGGATGTCAGCATTTACTAAATGCAATCCCCAGAGTACCCTACTGATTTGCCAAGGACAAAAACTGTCTGAGAAGCAGATCAAACATAATAGGCAAACCTCTAGGCATTCTGCAGATAGCCATACAGTTGAGAGCTATGTCAGCTACATAACACTGTCAGACTTGAAATCATGCAGAAAATGCATGTCCAGACAAACCATGTTAAACTAACATTATTCCAACTGTATAAAAGAAATACTTACATTTTGTCCCTGTGTCTGGAACCTCCTCCCCCATTTTGTTGGGCTGTCTCCACATGTCTTGTTGTAAGAGGTATTTCCACCTACCCTCTATGTTGTTGTAGCCCACACACCTCTGTGATGTCTCCCACACAAGCAAGGAAAAGGGACAATGTCCAAATGAAGTACTCAGTTATAGGATTGAGTTGCCATGCCATTGGCTATTGGAATAACAACACAGCTGTTCCGCATGCAATTAGCAAGTGGAGGACACCAATTGGTGCACAAGCCATCACCTGCTCATGAGCATTGCCTACAAAAGGCAAGCTTCTGCCTGTGCAAAACAGGTCTTTTCCTGTACATGGTAAGACACAGAGAAAGCAAGAAATGTCAAGAATACTGGGAAAAAACAGGTATGTCAAACAAGTAAACATGTAATGTAATGCAGAAGTGGGTATGCAATAATGGGAAATAGGAAGTTAAGTAATATGTCTCAACAAGACTTACTGTACTGATATATTGCTGTTCAGCACATATGACCATCACATCTGGCTCTGTCTGAAGTGACATAGATCACATCTCTGGCCCTTGAGTCTCCCCAGGAAAGGCCAGCTGACATATGACTACTACTGAAGTGTCTGTTGCACAATACTGACTGTGACACTGCCAGGCCAGTTAATGGGATGTTGTACATATCCACATGTCACTTGTGAATACAACTATCTATGATACATACGCTTGTCTTACACATGTAAGAGACCTATATAGGGTATATGCATAGTAAACAACTGTCACAGAAGTGTGCATGTAATATACTGAGCTGATACCATTCAACTGTCCAGTGTTCTGTGCACTGACTACATGTGTGCCTCATATTTGTAGTCATTTTCTCATAGAGTTGTGTTATGTCTGGCAAATCATTGGCAAATCTGGGAAGACTGACATCAGAACATAATAGCATACATATGAATGTCGGCTGACATATCCTCCAGGCTATTTCTGTGAATGCAAAGCATATTGCTTTATCAACTGACCTAAGTGTGTTACAGCAATATTAATAGAGTTTCACTATTTTTGGGCCATTGTCCCCCATTATGTGTGCTATCATCCAGATGTCCTGATCTAACAGGTTGAGAGGTATCACTGAGCAGCAAGAGTGTAAACAAAGTGTGCCATACTGACACAGAACAGAAAGGTATATCAGGTATTACCTATGCACATGTATGTATTAGTAGGCACAGCTGGAAGCCTCAAAACAACAGACATGAGCTGCAAAATGTCAGGTAAATAAGCTGTACATGTTGTACATGTGTGTACTCTTAGTTTCAGTGCATCAGCAGACATAAATGTCTACAGCTACAGGTTGTTTCATTGCCATGACAAGGAAATGAGTATTAGAATAAGTATGATCATCAGGTTGAAATTGGAGAAGTGTCCAACTGTGTTATGACTTCGTGTCCATGCCCGCAACAAACATCTATATGAGCATCTACATAGCTGTATGGACTCAGCAATACCTGACTCATAAAACCTGCCTCCACCAAGGTAGAGTAATCCCCTTCGGTGGACAGCAGCAATTCACAAACCACATAATAGGTCGATATATTGGCTATACAAGGCCAAGTAGGAGCAGGCACCAAATTGGAAGGAAATCCACCTTTGTCTGAACAAGCATATAAGGTCACAGGTGGATCACTGTAAGGCTATGAGTACAAATTGGACACATCCACCAAGGCCAATCAGAAGGCCTTCTTCACATATGTCTTCAATCTTGGAGGCAACAACTCAACCCACCCTGTACTGGTAGTCAAACACACCACATACACATATGTCATAGCTATAGCCAACCTGCTGCAGCCAGGTTAAGTGAAAACGTCACTCCCCCCTTTCCTCCATCAGTATAGGTGGATATGCACAGCACCCGCCCCCCTCCCCTCATCATCAGAGAGCAGGTCCGTAATGCCTACTCAACAGCAACAAAAGTAAGTCTCCATGGGACCTGATAACATCCCTGTCTGCATCCTACATGAAGTCAGGCATATGTTTTCAGCTCCATTACACACTGTAGTCAAACAAAGCCTGAGCACCAGCGACATCCCATCTGTATGAAAGATGGTCACTGTAATCCCTCTACACATATGTGAATGATGAATGGATAATTATGCAAATTACTGGTCCTCATTGCGGGGAACATGATAAACCAGGACCAGGAGTGCAATGCTAGCTCATACTGTGCTGATAGATGACAGGGGTATGATGTGGTCGTAAGTGGTGGCTAGTGCTAGTCGATGTTGATGTGCAGGTTTTGTAAATAACATTGACCAATGTATGATGTCCTGTGATGTGTTTCCCTGTTTATGTCTTCCAGGTGGAATGCAGCATGGTAGACACCCACCTTACAGTGAGGCGGAGACTACAGAAATCATTGAAACCATTATATAAGACGATGGGGTCATGTTTGGCCATAGCCAACAGCAGTTGCGAGAGTGGACTGCCCTGTGGATGACCTTGTTATCAGGGTGAACTACTTGGGTCAGCATGACCATACCTACAAACAGGTCAGATACAGGGCAACTGACCTAATCCACCATGCCCAGTGAAGGGCTACTGCCGTGGCCAGGGACTGTTCAGCCACAGGTGAGGGTCCTGCTATGCAGGCCCCACTGACACCTACTGAGGAGCTCCTTGCCATCCTTGGGGCAGTCACAGCACACCAGCCAACTCAACACACCCATGTTGTAGAGGTGGGTGGCACCCAGACAACAGGCAAGGAGTGTCTAGGTAAGGCCCCAGTGGATATTAATTGATTACTGTAGCAGCCATACTGGCATTTGTAGAATATCTAGATGTATATATCCAGTCAAGCCACATTTTTGGGTGGGGTTTTATAATGCAAAGAAGTGCACATCTATGGTGAAGGACAGCAAAGTGTGTATTACTGGAGCTTGTACTGTACATGTATAGAAATACAGCATTCATCTTGTCCCAATGCCACATGTGAGTCTACTGACAATACCTCTTTCCCAGAACTACATAGTCCTTCTGGTCACTATCAGGGAGTAGTACTGCATCTGGCCTTGGGCCTGGTGGTGCCAGTGAGACCCCTGGCAGGACCAGTTCCTATGTCCATGGCTGGAGATGGCGTACAGTACATCCTGCCATGTACGTTCCACAGCTGTCCAACATACTCCTGTGTAGGGCAGCCACATGGTATGACTGTGTGCATACAAACACATACACATCTATATCCAGGCAGGTCACCACCAGACACACACCGCACCTCTGCATCACCCATTCAGAGAACAGCCCTTCAAACACACACACATGATGTCAACCGTATGGCCCAGCCTAAGTCTCTGGCAAACCCACACCACACGCTGTGCATATGATGATACCTGTGCCACATCCCTGTCATCCGTACCATCAATGCAAGGACATGCTAATATGGGTCTGATGCAAAGGGTGAATATAGTACAGTGTAGTTATGTAATGCTGTTTAAGGTGCTGTCTGCTTGCATTTGTTATAGGTACACATCAAAGTGCATGTACCTTTTTAGCCATGATGCAGTATTGGTGTTACTACCACTGACTGAATGTAGTCTGACATGCTGTATTCTGTTTGTGCTCCAGGTGTCTATGTGTCTGAAGGCTGTGGCCCTGCAGACATTACCAATGGGGAGTATGGCAGAGTGGAAATACATCAGCTCTTTCATAGCCAAAGTATGGCTGTATATGTACATGTTTACCAGGTGTTTATGCATGCAACAGTGTGTGAGAGACAATGATGACAGACAATGTGACCTTGCATGCATACCCCTTGTCACAGTCAGCTAGCCTTCATACGTGTCACCTCAGTGTTCTGTAGTACCACAGGCTCATACATACAGAGGAGGTTACTGGAGTACTGGCACTAGGTCCCTCACAAGCCTAGCCATGACTGTAAACCCAACAGATTCACCTATTTTGTGGGCACACAGTAGTCACAGGGCCTTCTCATGTCTACATATTGCACACACATAGGCAACACACGATGTGTGTGTGTGACATTATCAGTTGTGGAGTGTGGGGCACAAGTTGTAGCAATGTGACAACTGGTAGCACATAGCATGCCCACAGTAAGTGCAACACACAGGATGTCCTCTGGTATCCTAGTATGACACCATCTTTGTGTGACATTATCATCGTTTACAGTATTTCTTATAACATTAAGGTGCTTTTGATGTGTAATCACTTCTCTATGCAATCAGTACAGACTGTATGACATGTTTCTTGTCCTACAGTTCTGGGACCTCTTTTAACTGTTTCAGTTGTCATCACAGGTTACACCTTGCCAAACATAGACTGCAACCTGCAGGGTGGTTCAGATAAACCTCTCAACTGTACAGTTTACACAGACTGTCCTGATGCATACCACATATCAGTAGTCCATTTTCACATACACCTGTGTCTGGCAGATTGTTGCCAAGCCATTGCAGGCTGAAGTCATAACACAATGGTAGTCATTATGAGTTGCACACTTCATACCATTCAAACCATCTATGCTAACGGAAACACTGTTATGCTATCACAGTGATATGTTTGTAGGAGTAATATTTGACAGGTGTCCCTATCATGTGGCCTTTGTCACCCCATTATATATGTCTTTGTAAACATTCCTTGTACCAACAATTTGGAATGTATGGGTACAGATGGTGGCCATACCTCTGACCTCTGCATATGTGTGCAGATTGTCCTGATCTCTGACACATGATTTCTTTACATTGGTCATGAACATGTGGTTTTTTGGCCAACATCTGATAAAATCATGCCAGACTGACATTGTAGATTAATGACAGCTATTGCCATGTAACAACACATACCCTTTGGAAGGTGCATTCAATTGCATGACCTGTTCTGCTGTCCATCTCCCATGTATGTCACAGCAATGTGTGATGGGTGTGCCCAAAGTTTGCTGTTTGCCCAGCTTCACATATGGCATTTACCTGCTGTCTGTCTGTGAATGGTTGGGAGGTATGTTGGTGGCCATACCACAGGTAGACTGCTGCAAGGTGATGTGATACAGTGATAGAGTAATAGATGGTTTATCAGCATTATGTGTCAGATAGATATGAGGTCTGCTGCTGCCATGTCTGTCACTACAGTAACTGTGACATATTTGGAAATGTGCCTCATAAATGCCCATTGTTAGGGTACACAGACAACACATTGGTTGCAAACATCTGGATATACCATATGCATATGTACAGATGGATTGTATGGCCTGTACAGTTTAACATGGTGCATGTACAACAGATGTCATTAACTGGCTCTCTAAAGTAATGCCATGGGGAAGGAGTCAACAGGCAAAAATGGTATAACTAACACACAGAACAGGCACAGGGGATATGCTTCACCCACAAACAAACACAGTACTATAGTTTCCAGTATTTGGATTAGAACCCCTGCCTGCCTAATTAATTATACTGTAGTATTACACAGTAATTTCATGCACCACAGAGCTTATAGGGCCGAGGAGTGTATACAGGTACTTCTATGGTGGATGACATCAGCTGCCTGTGTAAAGAGGGCAATGTGAAGTGTAATGAGTGGAACACACCTCAAAATGGCAAAACAGACACCACCAGAAGATATGGCCTCAGCAAAACACACCCATGCAGAGAATACTGTTCACACACACACAGTATCACAGTTGCCAATATTGAGTTTAGAACCTCTACCAATCTAGTTGTTGGTACTACAGTGTTATGCAGTTATTGCACGCACCATCGAGATTATATGGTTGAAAAGTGTGCCAAGGTATTTCTAAGGTGTATAACATCACCATCCCTTGTAACGTATGGCACTTGGAAGTGTACTGGGAGAGAAAGGCCTCAAAATATTGTATCCTACAAATATACACACTTACAAACACTTACACACATGCACTTACATTTGCCAGGACTGAGATTAGAACCCCTACCTATCTAGTTATTTGTACTATAATGTTATGTGGTTATTGCAAATGGAGTATAGCTTATACTGCTGAGGGTTGTCCAAGAGTACTTCTAAGGTGAATGACATCAACATCCCTTGTAAAGTAGGGCACTGGCACATGTTGTGGATGGGAAGGTCTGCAAAACACTTTATCTTACAAACATACACACACACATACACACACACATTTGCCAGAACTGAGAGTAGAACCCCTGCCTATCTAGTTATTTGTAGTATAGTCTCATACAGTTATCACACATGCCATGCAGCTTATAGGGCTGAGGCCTCTCTGAAGTTACTTATAAGGTGAATGACATCAGCAAATCTTGAAAAGTAGGGCAATGGAAAGTGTACTGAGTGGGAACAGCCTCTTAATACTTAAACCTACAGACAGACGGAAACACACACACACACACACACACACACACACACACACACACACACACACACACACACACACACACACACACACACACACACACACACACACACACAGACACACACACACACACACATGCAGGTGATGTGATATTACAACCCACACCTCAGTACTATTACACAATGGAGCTCACCTTCATACTGGCACATGCCACTGGTTATGGCCGGTATGCCACTGTCTGCAGCAGGACATCACTCTATGCTATTCAGGATATCCCTGTGTAAGACTCACTCTCTGTGTGTGTCTCCTTGTGTCTCTCTCTCTTTATCACTGTCTGTCTCTCTCTCTTCCCCACATCTATGTGTGTGTGTGTGTGTGTGTGTGTGTGTGTCTATGCTTGACATATTATATGTTGCCCATATATATGTCTATCACACACAACTGATGCAGCTATATCACATATGGGCCACCTACAGCTAGCTGAGGGTAATCTTGTCTGATGGGTGTGTGTAGAGACAGTCAAGGTGTACATAGCTGTCTGTATGCAAAGACTTATATGCACAATACAGTTATATAGTCCGATGTGGGTTCCAACATAGGCTATGATTCTCCAAGTGTAGGAGCATGCCCAGTATGAACTTCTATAGTAAGCGTGGAACTCCATTCCATAGATAGTTGCAGTCCGACCCAGGGTTTTGTGTGCTACAGCCATACCTCTCAAAAGTAAACAGGTAGTTGCTAGAGGTACAGGGTTTGTTTTAGCAGACATTTTCTGACATATCTGACGTATGACACTGGAATGTATTGTGTCATTACCTAGTGGCAGACATCCTCAGATCACCACCGTGCTTTACCAGAGAAATACAAGATGTATGATGCACAGACCAATATTGTGAGCTCAACTATAGACATTGTTGCCCAAAACTGCCAGTTGAGAGGTGTGACTACAGCCAACTGACTGATGAAGTTGTGTAAACAGTCCAGCAACTTGCTGATATACTGGCTGTGGATCTCCTGCTTGTGTGGTATTCTTCTTAGATGAAAAGTCATATCCTGGTGTGGCTATACCTCTCAACTTACAGTTTTTGACAGATTGTCCAGCTATTTGTCTAGAAGTTTCATCCAGTTTGCATAAACGTGTGTTTTTATGGCAAGTTAGTTGCAAATAATTAAAGACTGACATTACAAAATAATGACAGACATTAGTGTTTCAGACTTTATAACCTTCAGACAATTCTTGCTAATGTAAAACCCATTATTCTACCAACTTTCTCAGTCTGTAAAAGCAATATTTACAACACATGCCTATCATTGGGCCTTTGTCCCACTTTTATTTATGACCTTGTCCAGATGTCTTGCTGTCAAAGATTGAGAGGTATGGGTGTGGATACAGAGTGCATTCTACTGTGCGTAAATGTCCATTATATGTGTAGTATATTCCATATAGCACTGCAACTTCCAGGTATGTCAGTGGCAGAGCAGGACAGAGTAATGTGGTGAACCACTGACAGACAGTTGTGTATAGGTTGATAGGTTGATATGAAATAAGTACGGTATTGGCCCTGAAGCCCTCATAACCCACACAGATGAGAGTGTAGCCCATGTTAAGACATGTCAGCACACAGAGCCCCTGTCCAGCAGGGACACAGGTGGAATCACAGGACTGTATTTTGTGTTTCTCATGCACTTATAGAGGGAGCATATCACTAGGGGTATTGAGGCACTTGGCTTGATGCAGACAAGGAGTGTATTCCACAGATGGGGAGTGTGTGGGACATGTATCTATCACACCAACAAGCCATACTGATATCACAGACCAGGTTGATGCTGCGCCTATAGGTTGATCAAGTGGGCCTTGACTTCCAGATGTGCAACAGTCCCATCAAGGCAGGGTCTGGATTGCTTTGTATGCCAGACAAGGGTCACCTCATCAGAGTCTGTATGGAACAGGGTAGAGGGACAGTGTTGTTAGCCTATCTGTGTAGGATAGGTGTTTGGGGTATGGCCTTAGTGTTTGCAAGACCCTGGTGTGTGGAGTCTGCTTGGTCTCTGGTGTGTCGGTTTGTGGAGTTCTCATGTGTTTTTGCCTCTGAGGTGTCCTTTGTTTGGGTATTAGCTTTGTTACAGACCTCCAGTTACATGGGTGTCTGCTGTGTATTTGCAGGTGATGTTTACTGACTCCATACACTGCATGGTAACTATGTTACTGCACAATTTGTTCTGGTGTGCACATTTGTCTGGCCAGTGATTCCTTTTTCCCTTATGTGTGTCCCTTTGTCCTTCTATAGTCCAGTCACAGGCCTTGCCACAGTGGCTGCTGTTATGTATTTGTAATTCTGATGTGAGTGGGGTAAGTGCCGTAACATCACACACAAGTTTGTGGCCTTCACACCTTTGCGTGTACCTATTTAGCAGGTTGTCCATCATTGCACCACTATATTTGCTGTGGTCCTCAGATGGTTTGTGTTGCTATATGTTATTATGAGGCTTCATGTTGGCCTAGCTGTCAAACCATCACAGACTGACATCTGAACAAGCCCATATATGACAGCCAGAGAAAGTCCCACACATGGGGACAGGGTGTTAATACTGTTCTGTCAAACATTTACAGTTAACACCAGTTTGGTAAATGCAATGTCAGGAAAATCAGGAACCAAGGATGTACTGCAGTTCAATTCTTTTATTGTAAAAACATACACCAAAGATGGAAAAACGGATGGTTGAGCGCTTTCATCTAGATAAGCTAGATTTCATCAGAGCTTATCTAGATGAAAGCGCTCAACCATCTGGTTTCCATCTTTGGTGTATGTTTTTACAATAAAAGAATTGAACTGCAGTACATCATTGGTTCCTGATTTTTCCTGAGCCTCGTGGGCTGATTTTAGTGTGTTAATACGTTGACTTCAGGAATTTTGGTGTGTGTTTAAACATATACAGTTGGGAGACCAGTTTGGTATTTCCTTGCTTTATCTTATAGGTATGACATTTGCTTCCCTACTGTCTATCATTGCTGTTTTGACATGAAGCCAGTATTGGGTGGACATTTCCTGTTGTCCCACATAGCTGTCAGTTGTCTGCTGCTATCCAGGTAGGCCACTCCATTCCCTTGCATGCATGCAGTGATAGCATAGCTATGCTACCACAACATATTACTCCATTCATTTATTGTTAAGAAGACTGACTTACCTTGTGTCTGCAGCAGTTGTGAGGGAAGTGCTTGAGGGCTGGCACTGTCAGATGCACCCAATACACAGCCTATCCATGGTATGATACAGGTAGTGTGATGTGTGTAGCATCCATTTTACTGTGTGTGTGAGTCTGAGAAAGAGGTGTCAGTCCCTGGTTCCCTACAGTGTCAGTGTGTGTGCTATGTGTTGCCTATTTGCCAAGGCCTGTGCATACTGGGCATGCCTCCATCTGTCTACAGGAGCATGCTCAGGGGATTCCTCCTCCATGTCCCCCTGTGTCTGTGGGGGCCTTGGCAATAGTGGGGGGTTGTGTGGCCCATCCCTGTGATGTTCCTGCTGCAGCTGTTTCTGCAGGATCATACTGTGTAGCATGGCACATACTATGAACATGTGTGCACATGTGACTGGAGAGTACTGCAGGGCTCCACCAGATATGTCAAGGCAATGGAACCATGACTTGAGCATCCCAAAAACACTCTCTATAATGTTCCTGGTTTGTGCGTGTGCCTCATTATGACATTCATCAGTGAGTGTGTGTGCACTCGCGTACGCGCACGCGTGTGTGTGTGTGTGTGTGTGTGTGTGTGTGTGTGTGTGTGTGTGTGTGTGTGTGTGTGTGTGTGTGTGTGTGTGCACGTGTGTGCGCGCGTGTGTGTGTGTGTGCGCGCGTGCATGTGTGTGTGTGCGTGTGTGTGCGCGTGTGTGTGCGTGTGTGTGTGTGTGTGTGTGTGTGCGCATGTGTGTGCGCATTTCTGATGGGTGTCATCATCTAAGGCTCCAGTGGATAGGCCGCATCCCCCACCAGATGGACAGCTTTGAGGCATGCCAGATGTGGGAGTCATGATAACTACCAGGAGTGCCAGCACACACATTCAAGATAATGCCCTGGCCATTGCACATGACCTGGCAGTTGATGGAGTGATAGACCTTGCAGTTGACATAGACTCTACCCTCTTCACCGGATGGTGCCTCGATGTGGATGTGCATTCAGTCTATGGCACCTAGTACCACTGGGTAGTCTGCTACATGGTGGAAGAGATGCATATTGCTGGTCCTATCCTCATGGGTGCTGGGGAAATATATGTGCTCACCAGCATGTGTTCACATGACATCCAAGAACTGGTACAGTACCCTGGATGCAGATGCCTCTGAGACCCCCCCCCCATGATGTCCTTGGTAGGTCTTTGGAAGGTACCTGTAGCTAGTATTCTTAAGGCTACACATACCTTGGTTTCAACTGGGATGAGTTCCCCTCTATTTGTTCTGGGTCTGAAGTGAGGCAAGCACAGTTTGCTGAGTTGCCGAAGTAAGTATCTGTCCTGTAATGCTCTAGTATCTCCAGATCATGTAGCCCCTGGTAAGTTACCCTGGGTCTAAACATTCTTCTCCTCCTCCTCAGTCTGGGACAGTTGTCAGTATTATCCTCCTCACTGTCCTCAGCCTCTAGCACATACTGATGTATCAAAGTGACAGATGCCCCTAAAAGTTTGTCAGTTAAAATTCCTCTGAGTGTGTACACCAATGGTGCAGAGTTTTTGGGAAAAAACAGACTGAAAGATGTTTGCATAATTTATACTGATATGGTGCAGATGCTACCTGTGTGATTAGCTGACTATGATACAGTCCACCTGCCAGCTATATTATTTGTACTTGAATGCCTTTATTCTGCTATTTCCCATTTTTTTCTTCCCATTTCCTCTCCTTTTAAGCCCCGTGGCATGCCGTGCTCAAATGTAAACACTTCTGCTAGTTCCTGTCTTTTTTTGTATTATTTCCGTTGTGTTTAAGCCTCACTGCATGCCATGCAAACACATGCAGCTATAGTAAACAGTATTGAGAAGAAATGACCCTCCCAGGGATGTGATCATGCTCAACATTTCTTGAATTAGCTCAGACACACCTCCTTGCTTAGCTGTGCTTAGTTGAGCGCAAATAGAAAGCGAAGCTCCAATGTGCTTACACCAAGCATGACACACTCTCTTTTCATGTCAGCTGCTTCTCCTGCTTACACTACAGCATTATAGCTCCTGCATGGTTAGGTGCAGGTGGACATGGTCTCCCATTTTGCTATTCAATAAGTTTAGCTCATTTGCATACCACCCTGCCTTAGTCCCTTGTTATACCACTACACCAGATCCTATCTTCTTAGCTACCAGTGTTACCTGTTATTGGTTTGGTTCTGCACGCTACCCGCTATAATGGTCAAACTCATATTTCACATAAAATTGTCTTTTTACATTTGTTTTTAATTTTCTGCATGATCTCATTTACGAGCTGCTGAGTTATGCTTAATTGGCTAAAAAATAAACTTTGATTTTTATAATTTTGAAACTGTTTTCCATGCCAGTGGCCATATTTTTGGCCATTGGCATGCCTAGTAGTCATAATACATGCTTTACTTTGAGCTGGCATGCCCCTGTTTTGATTTTTGCAGAAATGTACATGGTTAATAACTGAATACATTTCTGCAGTGGACACTGCTCTGACATGGATGCCTGCCTGCTTGCTTGGTTTTCACCAGCAAATGAGGTAATTAGCATTATTCAGTGGTGTCCATGTCAGAATATAGCTGGCAGGCTCATGTATGCCCTCAGTCTTGTTTACTGGATCGCTCAGTAGCCATATTTTGTGCAGTAGCTGCTACACTGTTCTGACATGGAGATTTGGCTTAATTGAATCCCAGCCTTTGTCTTTTCTGATACGACACAAGTCCTGCCAAATCTATAAGCACTGCTGGTAAATGTCTGCTGGGTGAGGAAAGTAAATCAAATTTTTGTCTGTGAGTTGCTTAAACTGAAAAACCCGCTTTCTGCTTACCAGTTCTATTTCTTCTGTTTTAAGAAATCTGCTTGACCTGGTGTTTTTTTTTTATGTGGCAGATAGACACTTAAATTACCTAGGCTGCACATTTCACGTGTTTTTCTAATTGGTTAATTTGTTTCTCGAGTGATATTTAAATACATAGAGAATATTAGTGTCTTTGTCTTTTCTGATAAGACTAAAGGCCTGCAAAAACTACAAGTACTGCTGATGACTCCCTGCTGGCTGAGGAAAGTAAATCTATTTTATTTATCTGTGAGTTGCTTAAACTGATAGAGCTACTTCCTGTTTTACCTTATCCATTTTTTTAAGAAATCCACTTGGCCTGGTGTTTTTGTTCTATGTGGCAAATAGACACTTAAATTTCATAGGCTGCAGATTTCACACTTTTTTCCATTGGTTAATTTTGTTGTTGAGTGATACTTAAATACAAAGAGAATATCTGCAACTTTGACTTTTGTAATAAGACTCAAGGCCTGCAAAAACTTCAAGCAATCTATTTTTTGTATGTGAGATACTTAAACTGATTGAGATACTTTCTGTTTTACCTGCTCCATTTTGTTTTCTGTTTTAAGAAACCTGCTTGGCCTGGAGTTTTTGTTCTATGTGGCAGATAGACATTTAAATTACCTAGGCTGCACATTTTGCATGTTTTTTCATTGGTTAATTCTTGAGTGATGCTTAAAAACACAGAGAATATATGTGTCTTTGTGTTGTTTGATAAGACTCAAGGCCTGCAAAAACTACAGGGACTATAGGTGACTCCCTGATGGTTATTTTCCCACCCATTTCCCATTCCTTGATCTGCTTTTTAAACTTGGTGATTTTAAGCTGCCCACCTTTACTGTAAGTTGAGGTTTATAATCTCTTCCCTTTCTATGCTGCTATTTTTATTTTTTAACTATTTGTTTGCTTTAACTTGTTCTTATTTTGAAAAAAAGTGAATTGTGCTTCTCATTGTCCTTTCTACTGATTTACTTGCACCTTATTCATTATCTAACTAGCTGTTGGATAAAGTAGTCTATTATTGCAGTTAGCAATGTCTTTGTTGTGCTTTACTTCAACAGGACAGTGGATTTTCTATCTAGTGACAGTGGGTGGTATACTGGTCTGTATAGGTTGGTAAACACATTAGAGATTCCTCTATGTAGTTGCTTTATTGGGAGGGCTTATTAATTAGCTTACCTGGGTTTGAGTGCCTTCATAAATTCTGAACAGTTGAATGTCTCTTGGCTCATTTCTACAAATCTAAGTACTTTTATTGAATAATCACACTTTTATAACATTTTATAAGATGTTTAAAGTATACCGCTGTTATCCTGAATTACTTATTGCCTTTCCTTAAGTTTAAGTTTGTTTGTGGTAGCATTTCAATCCAGACCCTTTTATACAGTGGTTTTACATTAGGAGGACAGGGATTATTCATCTACTGGCAGTAGGTTACCTGGTTTATCTGAGATGGGACACACACACACAAAAGTGGTCCTAGTGTAGTCGATTTATTGGCCAGAAGGCTCAGTAGTCAGATTTCTGTATTTCCAGTGCTGGTATAAATTCTGCACAATTGCACAGAGCTATTCATTGTGCCAGTGTCCTGCACAGGTATAAACATCTAGAAACTTTGCTCATTTTCATTATACTGTGAAAGTCTACTGTGTTACTTATTGTTTTTATGCACTTCTTTGAATTTTAAAGTTGCATTTTCAAACTGCTGTAAGGGCTGCTGCTCTGTACTGAAATACATTGTATCTAGTGTTTCTTAGTTAGTGTTAGGCATCTGCTTAAGATGATTTAACACTTGGGCTCCTAACCAGCCATTTTACATTAAGAGGGTCAAAGTCTGTACTCTTGTGGCAGGAGATGGCGGTTTTCACCTATCTGAGCTGAGAATTGCTGGTGGAAATAATTAGTGTAAAATGTGCTTTTTCTGATTGTGTATAAGCCTCTCATTTGTGAGAAGTTGTTCTTCGAGCAGAGGTGGTTACTGCTGCCTTGTATATACACAATCACTAGAAGTTGAAATTTCCCCATGAAACCATCTCAGAATTTTACCTCAGTCCCAAGTTACTCATGGGGCAACTAGTCTGAGTGGTGAGCATCATTTACACACTTAGGGTTATTTAGATCTATCTCAAATTATTATAGCACACAAGACTATTACTGCTCAGACAGCATCTGGCTTGGGCACTGGACAGCATCACTAGTTAGGTTAGCTGCATATTACACCAGGGAAGCACCCTTCCCTCATCTGGTTATGAATGTCCTACACTCCTATCCCCTTGCAAGTACACATTAGGACCTGCAATCATGGATGGTCACTTTCCTGCCATATCGGGATCCAGCTTGGTGGACATGGGCATTCTGAGGCAATGTAACAATTGCCTAATGTACATTTAAAACTACTTACTTCTCAAACAGACAATTACAGTATGTTACAGATGTAGTTACACGTTGACACTGGAGGCTATACCCTCAGATACAGACACAAACAGGTTCTCAGTGACTCACACACACATCACTCACCATACACACAAAGGGCTGCACACACAAACCCACATATGCAGAGGTGGACACATAACTTACCCAAGCCTCAAAGGCCTCTAAGGCGCAGTCCAAAGAAACTCCACATGTGCATAAACAAGACAATTCCCATCACAACACATAAAGCCACATCTCATTGTGTGTGAAACAATCTACAACCATATATTCTGGTCATAGCAGACTCCATAATGAGACACACTGATGTCCCTCTTACCAGGCTGGAAAGGGGAGGTTACAATTAGTTTCTTGTCAGGGGCCAGTATTTGCCAGATCATGCAAGCATTCAGCTCACTTACCCCTAAGTTCCAGTATGACTCAGTCATAGTCCATATGGGTGGAATGACCTGAGACGTACCTCCTTGGACTATATGAAGAGTGACATGATTAAACTCTTAGAATATTGTCACAGACAGGTATGAGCCTAGTATTGAGCAGTAGCATTCTACCATCTCTGAGGATGATGCCAGAATATCATCAGAAAATTATTGACTTTAACAAATGGCTTAGCTACTGGTGTCATTCCAAAGGGGTCCAATACTTGTCAGCATGGGAGAACATGGTTGACTGATTTGCCAAGGACGAGTTTCACCTGTCACATTTAGGCTTTTGGATAGCAGCCAAAATATTATCCATGCCATAGTGCTTTCTTTAGGTATTGCCAAGCAGACAAACCTTCCCACAGAACAAAAGCTACTCAGGATAAGCTAAAGGTATTACTGCTCAATGCTTGGTGTCTCAACAAGAAAATGTACTCAATGGAAGGTCCCCTCACCCTGGGCAATGCTGACATCTGTGCAGTTACAGAAACATGTTTCAAAGCCACAGAAAGCACTCCTGCAGTGAATGGCTATAATGCCTTTCATATGTTCAGACCACCCACTGAACATGAAAGAGCAAAAGGCGGAGGAATATCTAACTATATGAAGAATAAGTAAACCTCAAGGCTGGTAAAACAATATGACATGCTTGAGCTACTCCATCTCCAACTAACCTTGGGCAAAAAAATGCATTACTATATTTTTGTTAGCTACAGGTCCCCCTCTGTGAACCAGGACACCCATGGATCATACCTGAAGTTACTAGAATCACTCACCATCCAGCCCAATACCATACTCATGAGTGATTTTAACTACCTCTGCATCGGTTGGAAGGCACACACAATCACTAACATACAAGCCCAAAGATTTCTTGATTTTGTAAATTCAAATGCCCTGGAGCAGCTAGTCTGGACTCCCACTAGGGAAACAAATATCCTAGCTCTGTACTCAGAAATATGGGAGAATGCTGCAACCCCCCAGTGTGATGTCCACACTGGTAAGATCAGATCAGAAAGCGGTCTCCCTTGAAATAAAGGTGAAACTGCTGTACCACATGACCCCAAAAACTTTAAGAACTTCTCTAAGGTAAATGACCCTCTAATAAGGGACATTGTAGCTAGTTTCCAGGCTCCCCCATATCCAGAAAACAGAAGCATACTCAAAATCCATGTACAGCCATATAAACAACTGCTTAGAAAAAGGAGTACCAGACCAAAATAGACCTAGGTCAAACTGCAAAAACAAGCAACCCTCATGGACCTCTGGTATTAATAGGTTGTACAACAAAAGAAAGAAAATCCTCAGGAAGTAAAACGGAATGGGCACAACAAAGCAGAAAGTTCCTCATTAGTTTAAACAAGAGAATCAGGGAACCAGTTAAGTCTCTGAAAACAGACTTTGAGGTAAAAATGGCATCTGATGTTAAGGATAACCATAGGGCATTTTTTAGTCATGTCGCAATCTTAAGGCTACAACCATCAATGTGTGGAATTAGTTATAGATGGCATCACTTACACTCATAAAGAAGAAATAGCAAATCTGCTGCCAGACAAATTCAGCCCATATTTCACCTCCCTATCACTCCAAATTCTCCCCAAGAAATAACCTCCACTACTCCACCACCAATTATAGTCAAAGAGCAGGTTGCCACTGCAGTCTCTAAAGCTAAAATCATGGCTTCAGTGGATCCTGACAATATACCAGGTTGCCTCTTAAACAGTTTAAATCAGGATTTACCAGGCCCATTAGGATCTTGAGTTAACCACAGCCTTTGGAATGGCTTTCTTCTGATAGAGTGGATGGCAGCAACGGTCATTACTCTGCATAAAGGGAGACAATCTACTGACTCAGAAAATTACAGATACATAAGTTTGACTAGTCTTATATGTAAGGCCATGGAAACAATAATCATGGACCTGATAAATAATGACATAGGAAACCTCCAAACACTGTTTCTGACCTAATCTAGCTTTGTCAAGGGCTGGTTATGCCTACTGAGTCTGCTGGATTTATTTCATAAAGTCACTAAGGCTATGGATGATGATAAAGCAATACACACCACCTACAGTACCTCGACCTGGTCAAGGAATTTGACACAATTCCCCACTCAGGTATTATAAATAAAGTCGTAAAACTGGGCATAAATCCCTAAGTCACTAGATGGATAGCCAACTGGCTCACAGACAGGACATGTGTTTAAAGCGGGTGAATCCAGATTCAGCTAGATGTCAGTTACTAGTATTGTGCCACAGGGCTCAGTGCTGGGACCACTCCTGTTCAGAATGCACTTCTCCAAAGTCAAGGCTAATGTGGAAGGCCTGTGGATGACAAAGTCTGCCAACGACTGCAAGCTGTAGGCTATCACTGAATCACCCAATGATGTAAATATCTTTTGGAAGGGTCTAGATTAGACAAATGATTGGTGCCAGAACCATACCCTAAAGCTAAAGGCGAAAAACTGCATCATCATACCCTTTGAGAAGTCAAATACTCCTGTCAATTACAACATCAATAGCACACCTCTAAGAGTAGACTCGGAGGTGAGAGATCTAGATACACAGATAGATAATAGCCTGAACTTGGACCACCATGTCTGCATAGTTTTGAGTAAATTCTTCTATGTGGGACAACGTATATGTAACTGTACAGCATCCATATTCAAGGAAATTATAGTCCCACTGTACTCAGCCCTCATTAGACCAATAATCAAGTACAGTGTGTGCCATTTGACATGTACTCTACTAGACACTTTCAGCTACAGCAGCTGGAGTGACCTCAGAGGTTCCTCACAAAGAAAATACAGGGTGTAAACAACATGTCCTGTGCAGACAGACCAAAAGCCATGTCCCTTTACTCTGTCTCCTACTGACTATTAAGGGGTGACCTGTACTTAACCTACAAGACATTCACAAATCCAGCCTTGATGGAGCATCCACAAGGCAAGCAGCACAAGGATCACCTGATCTAGAGATCTAAACTTAGAGATTCAAACAAAACATGCTGGAGAGACAGACGTGTCTCAGAGATTGCCCTTCTTTGAAACAGGCTTCTTATTCACATTAAGCAGAGCCCTTTCCTGGCCTCTTCAAAATGCAGTTTGGATTAATGGTTCGGGAATCACAAATTCACACCTGTGGTAACGCCTGTGTCCCTTACGGACAAGAGCAATCTGCAAGATACTCAAGGCACAGGCACAAATCCATGTCATCTTTTTGTCCCTACAGGCCATATATTGGGTACGATCAGATTATATAGGCTAGGTTTACAAGGACTCTTAAATTGTTAGCCTAGTAATTTCCTTTGAACCTATACTGTGACCACAACTGTTTTTTAGCATTTTAAAGCATTTAATTTTGTGGCAAAAGTAGTAATTTCTCTGTTTTTTTAGCTTTTCTAGTTCGGTTTGCCTCCAAATCACCTTTCAGAAAAATTAGCCAGGGAAATAGTTGTTGGTAGTTTGTTGTTTAATCTGCACTTGAGAACTGCTTTTGCTGTGCTTTTCTGGGATAATCCAACCTGTGGCAGAAGGTGTTTACTTGGTCTCTCTGAGTTGGAAAGTATCCAGGGATCTCAAAGTGTGTTGTTTATTGGTTAGAGGGCATAGCAATCCATTTTCAAGCTTTTATCTATAAATCAGGCAGGTTTGCAAGGTGCTGTAGTCACTTGCAGAAACTCTGCAATGCTTTTCAAAAGATGCAGCTGCATCCCAAGCCACCCAAGCTAATGTATGAATTTTTTTACTTACTGCAACTGTACTTGATTTATACATAAATCTCTACTGCTTTTAAGCATTTTTAAAGTGTTTATTTAATTTTGTGGCAAAAATAAAACATTTCATTTTTTTGGCTTTTCTAGTTCTGTTTACCTCCAGATCACCATGCAGAAGGGTGAATTAGCCAGAGCCTCAGTTGCTGGTAGTTCTTTGTTAGCTGCTTTTACTTTTACATTAAGAAATTCCGGGGTTATCTGTCTTGTGGCAGAAAGTGTTTGCATGATCTCTTAGATTTGGGAAGCACCCAGGAAACTGAAAGTTTGGTTGTTTATTGGCTAGAGGGCATAGGAGATAGTTTTCAAGCTACTTTTCTCTGCTATAAATCGGGCAAGATTACAAGGCTCTGTGTTCACTTATAGAGAACTCTGCAAAGCTTTTCAACTGTTTCAACTTATCCAGAGCCATCTAATCTAGGATATAAATATTTTCTAGATTTACTGCACTTGTATGTACTTTATACAGTGAACACTACTCTTTTTGAGCACTTTTAAAGCATTTATTTAATTTTATGGCAAAAATAATAATTCTGCGTTTGATAGCCTTTCTATTTCTGTTTGCCTCCAAATCACCTTGCAGAAGGGTGAATTAGCCAGGGACTTAGTTGTCGGTAGTTGTTTGTGGTGTAATTTGTACTTGGGAGCTACTTTTGGTGCACTTTTACATTAAGAAATTCCAGGATCATCCTATCTTATGGCAGAAGGTGTTTACTTGAGATCTCTAGGGGAAGCTCTCATGGGAGCTCAAAGTGTGACTGCTTATTGGCTATAGGGCATAGCAGTGCATTTTTTTTGTGCTATGAATTAGGCACATTTGTATGGAGCTGCCCAGAGAGCAGTGGCAGTTAGCAGTGACTTGTATAGTAGCAAATGCCTACTCAGTAAAATTTCCCTGTAAAGTTAGGATTGGGTCCCAAAACCTGTTAAATGGTGTGGCACTTGTATGGAATTAAGCTTAGAGCAGCTACCTTGCACATAGAATAGCATTACCATATCCTAGCACTATATAACATTTTTCCCTTAACCCTAGAAACTAGTCTGTATATCAAATAGCACTACCATATCCTAGCACTATATAACATCTTGCCCTTAACCCCAGAAACTACCCTAGGAGACCCCTATTAAAACTCAGTCCTTAATTCTACACAAATCAACACTATTACTGGACCAACAACATGGATATGGAAATATGTCTGTGGCCAGCTTGATAGATTTGGACATCCTAAGGCAATGTAGCAATTGTCAAATGTTCTAAGACAAAAAGTTAATCATTAAAGAAAATAACATAGTATGCAAGAGACGTTAATACATAATTGGAGGCAAAAATGTTCCATACAAATGTTATTGTCAGGAACACCCACACACATTGCTCACCACACACACATAGACTGACTTTTGCTGAGGTACTTAAAGGAAACCTTCTCAAATCTCAAAGACTTTCAAAGCTATCTAACAGTAATACTGCTTCTCAGCTATCACTAAAACACATTCCAAAAGCAACAACAAACATCTCACATAAACCTACATCCAATGGTCCCCCAACAGCAAAGCCCATAAGGCAAGCATATACTTTACCTAATACTTTTGTCATTGGGGATTCCATTGTCTGATACCCAGATGCCAAATTCACCAGGTTAAACAAAGAAAAGATAAAGGTTAGTTGCCCATCTGGAGCCTGGATTCACAATGTCACGCAATTTCTAAAATCATTACATTCCAGGTACCAACGCATTTGCATGGTTTTGTGTGCCGGGCAGCGCTGGTTAGCTAGGGTTAAATTATTACTGGCTCCACTATGTCTCCTCTTCAGTTTTTCCCTTGAAACTAGTCTAACTCTCAACCTAAGCACTCAAAAAGCATCCTACAGCCCAGCACTTGCTCAGACCTAATAGCAAGCACTAATATACCCTGACACTTGATTGCCCAGCATGGCAAGACTCTTTATTCACCCCTCACCAACCAAGTGACTAAGCAGCTCACCCTATTATTCAGGCATCACCAAAGGGCAATTTCAGGTGTACTCTCCAGTCCAGCTGGTGAATCTGAATCTGGGTATCCTGAGGCAATGTTACAACTGCTTCATGTACACAGACAGCCCTCTCCTCCTACCACAAAACACTAACATATGCGAGAGATGGAATTATACAGCCAAACTGGAGGCTAAGCTGTCTCCACCCAAGACTGGAACAGACAGTCAGGAGGAGAAGGTTAACACTTGCACCTCACCACTAACCACACATAGACCTACTAAACCAGCACTGGCAAAAAATACACATAAATACCCAAATCATACTCGGAGGCTCTAAATAAAAACCTGCAAAAGCATCAGAGATCTCAAAAGAAGACACCCAAACAACCTGCACCTCCCATCACAAACCAGACAACACGTAAAACACAAAATCAGTGTGCTCACAATCACAGCCCTTAAGGCGAAATAACATACCTATCATACTAGTAATAGGTGACTCTATAGTCAGGCACACTGATGTCCCACTCACTAGGCTGTACAAGTGGAAAGTTACTTTTAGCTGTCTGTCGGGATCCAGAATCTGCCACATAACACAAGTACTCAGGTCACTCCAGAAGAAGTACAAATATGACTCTGCCATTGTTCATGTTGGTGTGAATGACCTGAGATGTACCTCCCTGGACTAAATGAAAAGAGACATGGAAGAGCTCTCTGATCATGTAGCCCAGGCTGGTATGACCCTGACCCTGAGTAGCATCCTGCCCTCACCAAGAATGATAGCATGGTATAAAGAAAAAATAATCAATTTCAACAATTGGCTAAGCTTCTGGTGTCATTCAAAGGGGATGCAGTGTCTGTCAGCCTGGGATGACATGCTCGACAAGCCATGTTGCTTCGCAAGAGAAGGCTTGCACCTGTCACCCCTAGCCTTCTGAATATTGGCCAAGACTCTTGCTGCCCCATAGTGCCTTTTTTAGGCAAAGCTCAAAAGTCAAATCCACCTCCATAAGCAGCACAATTAACAAAAAACTGAGGGTTATGCTACTCAACGCCAGGGGTTTAAATCTCAAAATGCATGCACTCGAAGCATTCTTCAGTATGGAGAACATTAACAACTGTGCAGTAACTGAAACCTGGTTCAAGGCTCCAGACACCCCCCCAGCACTACCGGGCTACAACTCGTACCACACATTTCAGCCACAGAACACGGAATGAAACACAAAAGGAGGGGGCGTATCCATATTCATCAAAGATACCTACACCTCCAGGTTAGTGGCACAGCATGATACCTCTGAGATCATCCATGTGCAACTAACATCGGGCAAATCTGCAATGCAAATTGTGGTCTTCTACAGATCACCTTCCATGAGTCAGGACCACCACACCACCTTTCTGGAGAAACTGGAAAACATGAAGGTCCTACTGGACACCCTGATATTGGGCGATTTCAATTACCCTACCATTAATTGGGAAAACTACTTGAGTACAAACTCCCAGGCCCAGCGCTTCCTGGAATTCATCAACTCAAATGCTCTGGATCAGCTGGTAACTTCCCCTACCAGAGGTGAAAACATATTGGACCTGGTCATCACAAACATGGGCGACAGGTGTTCCACACCGGAGGTCAACCCATCACTGGTTAGATCAGACCATAAACTAATCACTCTGGATGTCCACACCCCACCACCACCCCAACTAAGGAAACCACAGTAAAAAACTTTTCTAAAGCAAACTTCACCTTACTTAAGACAGAGGCGGTAAGTTTCACAGCCCCCAAACTAAAGGATAACGCTGCCCAAGATGCAGAAACCTTTACAAATGCAGTCTATGAGCACCTACAAGGATGCATGGATCATGCCATCCCTAGCAAAATCAAGACTCACTCCTCTAAGAGAAGGAAACCAGTCTGGTGGACCCCTGCCATAAACAGGCTATACAATAGAAGGATGAAACTAGTTCAGAAAAAAGCAAATCCCAAGAAGGAAAGACATTCCTAATCAGTATCAGTAATAAACTAAGGTCCCTCATAAAATCATCCAAGGCTAACATCGAAAGAAAAATAGCCAAGGATTCAAAAGATAACCACAAAGCCTTCTTTAGCTATGTTAAAAATCTAAGTGGCAACTCACAGATACGCATTGAACTACTGCAAAATAGCACAAAATATACTGAACCTACTGATATTGCCAACATCCTGGCAGATAGATTCAGTGCAAACTTCACCCCTCCCTCACCTCTAATAGGGCCCACAACAATACCGGAAAAGTGTAGTGTCCCAGAAATCACAGCTGCACAGGTGAAAATAGCCCTTTCAAAAGCTTAACACAGCATCAATGGGGCCAGATGGTGTCCCAGGCTGTGTCTTGCATGAACTACAGAACAAACTAATCCCCCACCTAAACACGCTTTTCAACCTCAGCCTCTCCACAGGCTACGTGCCCATAGAATGGTGCATAGCAACGGTTATTCCACTCCACAAAGGAGGGGCCACAACTGACCCTAGTAACTATTGCCCCATATGATTGACTAGCCTGGTCTGCAAGGCTATGGAGCACATCATCATGGAACTCATTAACAAAGACATTGGGAACCTCCAAATACTTGACCCGATCCAGTTCGGCTTTGTTAAGGGCAGATCATGCCTACTAAACCTGGCTGACTTCTTTGAGACAGTCACCAAGGCCATAGACGAGGGAAAGGTTCTTCACATAGCCTACCTTGACCTCACCAAGGCTTTCGACACCATTCCCCACTCGGGTATTACAGAAAAAACCCTGCATCACGAGATGGGTTGCCAACTGGCTTACAGACAGAACTCACATAGTAAGAATAGCAGGCTCCAGGTCTGACTCTAAACCAGTCACAAGTGGTGTCCCGCAAGGCTCGGCCCTGGGACCCCTACTGTTCGGCATATACTTCTCAGAAGTACAGGCAAACACAGGAGGACAATGGCTAACTAAGTTTGCCGATGACTGCAAACTGGGAGCCATGACTCTCCAGCTGACATGGACATCCTTCAAAAGGGCCTTACTGAGATGGACACTTGGTGTCAAAGTCATAGCCTCAAGCTAAATGCCAAAAAAATGCATAGTCATCCCATTTGGGAAAAACAAAACACCCACGAATTACCACATAGGTGGCAGCCCCCTTAATACAGAATAGGTATTAAGAGATCTGGGGACCCAGGTAGATAGAAATCTCTCCTTTGACAATCATATTGCCAAAGTAGTTATGAAATCTGTAAAGGAAAACACAAAGATCAATGCATGTAAGGTTCAAGTAAGGCACCCTTTATTACTTGCAGCAAGGAGACAAAGCATGTAAGTACAAGGTTTGTCTGATTTGCCATAGTTCAGCATGCTGTTCTTATACAGTTTTCTGCATGTACACAAGAAGATATTGTTAGATTTACTGCTGACATGGTCAGAAAATTGCTGTCTTGCAAAAACATGTTTGAGAAAAGCAATCTGGCCATGGGCTTATTTCAGCCCTCCCTTGTTTATCCCACTCCTTCAGCTGTCCAGTTCTTGATATGATACATTTGCCTAGGGTCAAGATACAACCCTGGCCTCAATACACATTCTGCTGACTATGGTAGACTCTCAGGCGTCAATTGTTCTCTTATCACGGTCTCCTGCAGCTGCATATATTTCACACAGAATAAGCAGAATAAATGTATTAATTTCTTTTTAACCCTACATGCATTTAAGCTTGCACATTGCAGTTATACATTTTCTTATCATTTCCCCCCTTTTAATACTTTATTCTACCTTCAAAACAAGCATAAACAATTTTCTTCCCATAACCATTTCCTGCTTAGGATTTGCAGTTAGAGAGTCATTCAGTTTAAGCCTGTGAAAGCATTTTTTCAGTTTTGAGTAATTCTTCGAATTCAACATTCTGATATAAAGTTTCTGAAACTGAAGCGTCTATGATATTCTTAACTAGTCCTTTCATACAGGGGATGCAGCAGCATCCACACACCATCAGTAAGGCTACCCCTACACAGATGGCAATCAGAATGTTCATCAGGATGCTGCCCCAACCCCCGAACCATTTCTGGAAAAAGTCCGTCAATGGATTTGGTCCTGGTTTGGTCATGGCCGACACCTGCTGAATTACTTCAAGATGTCTGTCTATCTCGTGTTTGTTGTCAGGAATAAATGAATAGCACTCCTCCTGGATTAAAGCGCACATACCTCCTTTCGCTGCTAGGGTAAAGTCAAGAGCCATGCAATTTTGAAGTACCACTGTTCTCATGGCAGTTAGTTCATCGGTTACCAATTCTAGGGCAGAAAAGGTTGCATTACTCATTATTTCAAGAAGTTTAGATAGTTTTCTCAGCTCCCAGATTGATTTTGTTACTCCATAGGCTGGTATTATGCCTGCCCACGATATGACGTCATCACCCAGATCCATGTGCCATAGTCCTTTGCTATTCCCATGGCCTAAATCATGATGGTATTTCCAGGGTGCATTGATTTGTCCCACTGGATTAGCAGGCTTCTTGATTTCTCGGACATTCCGAATTTTCCCTTGAGGTAAGACTGCTGTGTGTCGTATGGCCGGAACCAGGTATCCCAAAAAACAGCTACCGGACCAGTTTTCAGATAGCCATTTATATGCTTTTCTTTCGCATATAAAGTAACAATTTTCTACTTTAGTGGTAACTTTACTATAAACATACCCTTGTCCTGCGTGAAACATTTCTTTGTCAATTATGGACAGCTGTTTGGAGGGAACAGAATCAAGTTTTACTTCCTTGATTGTTCTATGCATCAATTCAAAAAAAGAATCATAGTTCGTGTTGCAATAAGATCCGGTGTTATTAGGTTTAGTGTGGCATCTATAGGGAACTGTTGCATTGCAATGGCTCCATCCTACCCTGACTGTATCATTCTTATGAAAACACACAGTTCCATTTTGACGAATAGACAAGTGTAATGCTACTTTATCTTCTGATGTGACATTCAATGTGTCATGAATTAGGTTTTTCCAGGTCTTATTAGCCCCTAGGGGAACTGAAGTTAGCAGTAATCCCCCATATGCTGTTGGTAGAGCTGTGCAGACCCAGCAATTCGAAACATTGAAGGTTTCAGCATACATGTATTTGATTGCCTGGTAAGTATTGAAATTCAGGTGCCACTCACGCTTATTAAATTCTACTTGCATAACAGAGAAGAGAAATGGCCATAACAAAAAGATTATTGTTACCATGATGATCAGTAGGATGGTCATGCAATATTTCTGTGGAAATGGTTGTTCCGTATTGTCTCTGTCTTCTCCGGTTCTTCCAAAAAGATATTTTCTTGATTCAGTCATTTTACTTGGACACTTAATCTTACTCTCTGCCCTATAGGACCTTAGCACCGATGATTGTTTCACTGGGTTTGAGATGGATCAGTTCCTATTGATCTGACCCCCCCCTCCCCTTTGTAGCCAGACTTTTGTGCTTAGGGTCCCGATGGAGAGGTCAGGTCCATGTCCAGTTTGAAGTTTCTCACCAACTTTCAGTGTGTCAGATGTATCCATGAAGCCCGTTCTGCTATCTTGACTGCAGTAGGTGTTGAAAGAAGCACCTGGTAGGGACCTTCCCACTTTGGCGATGCCCAGTTCTTTCGCTTCACAATTTTAATCCACACCCAGTCTCCTGGCATCACTGTCACTTCTGATGTTTCGTCTTGTTTCTGACCTGAAACAGAATTAAACTGCAACAGATGTTTAGAACTCAACAACTTTTTCATATATTCAGCTAGTGTAAAATCAGCTTCCTGGTCTGATGACATGAGAGGTTTCCACTGGGGTGTGTAATAAGCCCTTCCATACAGCTTTTCAAAAGGAGTTAGTCCTTTTGCTGTAGGGACAGTTCTCATGCTCAACAGTGCCAGAGGTAAACAGTACAGCCAGGTTTTCCCCGTTTCAGCTATCAATTTCCTTAGTTTGCTTTTTAGTATACCATTATGCCTTTCAACCAGCCCTGCAGACTGCGGATGATATGCACAATGATTTTTTTAGAGAAATACCAAAAAACGTACTCAGCTGCTGTATAGTTTGATTTACAAAGCGCGTACCGTTGTCACTATAGATTCTTTCCGGAATACCGAACCTAGGAATAATGTCCTTAAAAGTACCTTTGCTACTGTAGCTGCATCTGGATTTTTGGTTGGAAAAGCTTCCACCCACCTGGAGAACATATCTATAATGACAAGGCAGTACTTCTTGTTTTCACATTTGTTTAGTTCTATAAAATCCATACAGATAGTGTGAAACAGATATGGTGGTGTGGGAAAACTCCCTCGCTTAGGCTTTATTGCCCCCTGTGCATGGTGTTTGTTACAGATCTGACACATTAAACAAAATTTTTTAGAATAGTTTGTAAATCCGTACATTGTGAACACCTGGTTCACCAGCTGTACCATCCCCCCTGTTAGAGGGTAGTATTGGTTTTCCCTCCTTAGAGATGTACAGCCCTTTATCAAGGATTGCTCCTTGTTTCATCCATCGCTGTTTTTCTGCTTGCATAGTGAGTGTCTGCATTGTTTTTAACATATCTAAATTCAAGGTTTCAGAGGGTTGTAATTCCTTATCTAGAAGGAATACCTCTGTAGCTGCCTGTTTTGCAGCTATATCAGCTCTCGCGTTACCTTTTGAAATTATGTCCTGTTGTTTAGTATGAGCTGTACATTTGCAAATAGCAACTTTTCGAGTCATTTGAATAGATTCTAAAAGATCTAAAATAAGTTGTGCATGATTTATAGGTTTGCCAGTAGATGTTATCATTCCTCGGTTTTTCCACTGTTGTGCAAACACATGCACAGTGTAAAAAGTGTATTGGCTATCAGTGAAGATGTTTACACATTTATCCTTTGCTAAGGTACATGCTCGTGTCAGAGCAATCAATTCTGCTGCCTGCGCAGATAAATGATGCGATAAAGATTTTGCTTCTATAACTTCAGTATCAGAGACTACTGCATATCCTGCTAGGTTCTGTCTTGCAGGGCCCCTTTTGCACGAGCCATCTACGTAGTATGTCACCTCGGCATTATCCAAGGGGACATCCATGAGGTCTTTCCTAGGTAATGTCTTCTGCTCGATTATTTGCAGGCAGCGATGTGGTGTGCCGTCTGCAGGAGTTGGGAGCAGGGTAGAAGGGTTTAAGGTCGTACATCGTTCAATTGTCATATGAGGTTGGCTCAACAATATGGTCATGCAGGAAAGATGCCTAGCAGGAGAGAGGTATGCTACTTTTTCTTGTAATAAAATAATCGCGACCGCATGAGGTACCCTTAGAGTGAGTGGATGAAACAAGACTACTGAAGCTGAAGCCTGCACTGCCATTGCTGCTGCGACTACTGCCTGCACACAGTGTGGCAAAGATCGTGCCACTGGGCCTAATTGTGATGAATAGTAAGCAATGGGGCGTTGCTTACCCCCATGTTGTTGTGTTAGTACTGATGTCATGTAACCCTGCTTGCGATCTACAGTCTGGAAAAAACGCTTATGGTAATTAGGCAAACCCAGAACTAGAGAGGAGGCTATTCACTGTTTCAGCTTACAGAAAGCAGATTCTGCCTCTGTTGTCCATTGTAACAAGTCCTGCGCTGCCATAGGTGTCTTGTAAATAAGGTCAGTTAAAGGTGCAGATTCCAAGGCATAGTTTGGAATCCAGCTTCGACAAAAATTAGTCGTCTCCAAGAAGGACATCATTTCCTTCTTGGTGGCAGGCTTCAGTGCCTGCAAAATTGCCACCTTTCTGTCCTCATCTAAAGTTCTACCTCCCTTGGATATTACATATCCCAAGTACTTTACTTGTTTTTTCCAAAGTTGCAGTTTGTTCTTATTCACTTTGTGTCCCTCAGCAGCTAGAAATTGTAGAAGTGCTACTGTATGTTCCCTGCAATCCTGCAAGGTGGGGGTTGCTAATAGAATGTCATCAACATAAAGTAAAACCTAACTACCCTTTGGTGGGTTAAATCCTGCTAGGTTACTTGACATTTCTTGTGAAAATATAGTAGGGCTCTTACAATATCCCTGTGGTAATTGTGTATATGTGTATCTTTTTCCCTGAAACGTGAATGCAAACCAATACTGGCTGTCTGGGTGTATTGGTATTGAAAAGAATGCATTACTAATGTCTACCACAGAGAAATATTCTTGTTGAGGTTTTAAGTCATTCAACAAGGTGTGTGGATCTGGCACTGTAGGTTCCCTTGGTATTACTGCGTCATTTACAGCTTGCAAATCCTGAACCATACGCCATTCTCCATTGGCTTTTTTAACTGGAAATAAAGGTGTATTACACGGAGAATCAGGGGATTCTACTAGCACCCCTCACTTAAGTAATGCTGCTGTGATAGGTTTTATTCCTGCCTCTGCATCCTTTCTTAAGGGATACTGTCTCTTCTGTGGTCTAAATGCTGATTTTGGAGTAATACTAACTGGACCTGCAGTACAGATAAGTCCCACATCTGATTTTCCTGCTGACCAGAGGGTCTTTGGTATATCTTGTAAGGCATTTTCTTCTTCCGTCAACAGGAGTATACATCAGCTGTCTCCGCGAGACTGCAGATGTATAGCTGGGTTAGCTTGGGTCACCCAATTCAATTTTTGCACTTGTATTCCCTGTCCTGACAACCCTAGTTCTGTTTGTTTTTCCCATCTTGTAACTTTCTCCCCTAGGTCTGCCCACCGTATGTTTTTATTCTTGGTCAGGCTTACATGTGGTAGTCGATTGGACTTATAAAGTGTCAGAAACTCCTGAGGCAGCGAGCAGCTGGCTACACTATTCCCTTCTGCGTCCCAGTATAAGTTTCTCAGTACCAATCTGTTTGTACGATGCTTAAATAATTCTTTTTCATACTCATTATCAGGTCCTGGTGTGTTACAAAAATACAGGGTGCAATGCAGCAGGTGCTGTTTATCAATGTCCAGGGAGGCAAACTTACTGATGGCTACATTCATCAGTTCTATGGTCACAGTCCCTGGACCAGTTGTAACCAGGTCCTGACTGTACCAATAAAACATTTCACCCCCCAATTGAACCATAAAGGTGTTGGTTCATCGCTGCGCTTCCATGCCCTGCATAGTTGGAATCACCACGATGCCAAATAACTGCATAAGATCCCTGCCCAAGAGATTTACTGGGCATTCCGCAGAAACTACAATCTTACTTCTTTGTGTTGATCCTGAAACAGGATCTGTTATGGAGATATTGTGGGAGAGGGGCTCCCGGTATAGCTGCCCATTCGCTGCTTTGACCAATATGTAATCAGGTGACTCTGAATTGTCTGGTAATTTGGAGGGGTGTATCAGGGTCCGTGATGCCCCTGAATCACACAAAAATTTAACCTCACTGCCTTCCACTAAAAGTGTAACTTCCGGTTTTGTATCTGATAAATAGAGCTCCAGGCTCAATAAAGCCAAATCTAGTACTTCATCTTCTTCTGCACTGTCATTGATTCCCTGCACTTCCTCTACTTCCCTTTTCACATCCTCGTTTGTCCTTTTTCTACTGGTCTATTCTTGTGATTCCTGACTATCATATAGTCAGTCGTCACCTTCTTTATCTTCCGTTGTTGCCTTCTTATTTTTCCTGCAATCCCTTGCTAAATGTCCCTTTTTACCACATTTGAAACATTCTCCACTCTTCTTGCATCCTTCAAATTCTTCTGATCACTGATCAGATTGCTTACCTCCCTGTGTATTTTTCCTGCCCTTTTTCCCGGGTGTACTACATAAACTTCTGCTCCATCTTCTACGGAAAATACCTGAGCCTTTTTCTTCTTTTTGCTATTAAAATGCCTTTCAGCATGTCTAGCATATTTGAGTAGTGAATGTAATCTACTCGTTCGATGGTCAGCCATGTGTTTTGTAATAAAACCACTTATAGGTGTACTACTACCTTTTAGAAATGCATTCTTTAACTGCTGTTCATATGGGGAATCTTGTTTTTGATCTTCGGGAACCTGCATTCCACAGTGGTTGTTAAAACATTCTAACAGTCTAGCAAAGTATTGGTCAACTGATTCACCCTCCTGCTGGACGCATTGATTAATGCAAGTCCAGTCTGCCCTAGGTTTCCATTTCTCAGAGATGCGGTCTGTAAGTCCCTTCACTCTAGTGTCTGATTCTGCGCTGCTGTGTGGAAGAGGTTTTTGTGCAGTGTCACAAGAATTCCAGTTGCCACAAATCATGTATCAATCTGGTCCTACAATCTGCCAAACTACTTTTTCTATCTCTTCCCCATTTAAGTTATAACTTAGCCTCATTCCTTGTAAATCTTCCAAAAATTTTCTGAAATTAAGTTTCGGATGGGGAATCCCTTCTGTAGCTTTCCGGATATCTTCTGGAGTCCAGGGTCTATACATTAAGATAGTTGGAGTCTGATCTTCCTGTCCTGCCTGAGGGTTCGGAACTTCTATAAGTGGGCATATTTCTTCTACTACAGGTTGTGTATCCTTAACTACCTGCCATAATTGAGAGCCTTCTTCTTGATTATTACCCTTTGTTTGGGACCTAGTTTCGATGGGATCTCTAACTTTAGCTAATTTCAATTTTATAATGTCCCTATCTCTGGTGAGCATAGGATATAATGGGGGTGGGTCAATCTGTCTACTTGCTTCGTATTCTGGTTAAGAATGGGGAGGTAGAGGTGCCGATGCCACTACCAAGTCGTTGTCTTCCTTATCTAAAAACATTGTCTTTGAGTCTTTGCTCTTTTGGTCTCTGCGGTTTGCTTCCTCCAGCCACCTGTGTGCCTGGGGAATTCCTAACTGTCGTTTTTTAACTTGACCCTTAGAATTAGTTTTAAGTTGCTTGATAAGTTTGATAAGTGAGGATTTTTCTAATTTTCCGTCAAATTCATACTTAATAACCCATTTTGAAAAGTATTTAATATTGTCTGCGCGCTGTGACTGCATGTATTTTGCATCTTCCGTTAACGGTGGATTTCCGGGTGTCTTTGCACAATTATTACCAATTTTTCCCTATTTTGTTTACTACATAGACTGTTCAGAAAAATATTACCTGATGCCTTCAGATTTTTACGTGTACCACAGATTTTGTTAAAGTCTCTTCAGAATGACTGCCTAAAGCCTACTGATCTGTCTCACCTGATCTATGAAAGATTGTACCTTTTCTATCCCTGACTGCAAGAAAACACAATCTGACAGAAACAATACATATCCATTCCCTGATCTTGAAACAGAAAAAGTAGATTCACCTTACCTGAGCCCACATGATTGATCGCTGATTCACAGAAAACCCATCCTTCAGTCGCAGATCAGAAAGTGGCTGGCCTCTTTTGACGACAATTCAGTCGGAGGACTTTTCACATAAGAAGAACCGATTTGGTTTCTTCCCCGTACGGTTTCAGCCACCTGGCCGTCTGATCCAAAGTGAAGTGAGGGTTTCTGGCTCGAGGGACCAATCTGTAAAGGAAAACACAAAGATCAATGCACGTAAGGTTCAAGTAAGGCGCCCTTTATTACTTGCAGCAAGGAGACAAAGCATGTAAGTACAAGGTTTGTCTGATTTGCCATAGTTCAGCATGCTGTTCTTATACAGTTTTCAAGGAGACAAAGCATGTAAGTACAAGGTTTGTCTGATTTGCCATAGTTCAGCATGCTGTTCTTATACAGTTTTCAAGGAGACAAAGCATGTAAGTACAAGGTTTGTCTGATTTTCCATAGTTCAGCATGCTGTTCTTATACAGTTTTCAAGGAGACAAAGCATGTAAGTACAAGGTTTGTCTGATTTGCCATAGTTCAGCATGCTGTTCTTATACAGTTTTCTGCATGTACACAAGAAGATATTGTTAGATTTACTGCTGACACGGTCAGAAAATTGCTGTCTTGCAAAAACATGTTTGAGAAAAGCAATCTGGCCTTGGGCTTATTTCAGCCCTACCTTGTTTATCCCACTCCTTCAGCTGTCCAGTTCTTGATATGATTCAACCCTAGCCTCAATACATATTCTGCTGACTATGGTAGACTTTCAGGTGTCAATTGTTCTCTTATCAAGGCCTCCTGCAGCTGCACATATTTCACACAGAATAAGCAGAATAAATGTATTAATTTATTTTTAACCCTAAATGCATTTAAGGTTGCACATTGCAGTTATACATTTTCTTAACAAAATCCTTCTATGTGGCCCATCTAATTACTAAAGGGTTCGCATCTAGAAATAAAGAGGTTATAGTGCCCCTCTACTCGTCACTCATCAGACCCATCATAGAGTACAATGCCCCATTTGGGATGTACCTCACAAGACACTTCCAACAACTGGAGAGACCACAAAAGTACCTCACCAAGAGGATTACAGGATTCAAACATATGTCCTATGCAGCCCAACTGAAAAAAACTCTGGCTGTACTCAGTGGCATATCACTTACTCAGAGGTGATTGCTGCCTAACTTACAAAGCCATGTCCAACTCAGAATTGATGGACATGCTCCACCTAAAGAAATCCAAGTCACTGCGAGCCACGCGCTCTAGTGAGCTAAACCTCACCACAACAATAAACAGATCATGCTGGAGGGATAGATTCCTGTCACAGAGACTCCCCATGCTTTGGAACAAAATTCCAAACTACATTAGGTAGAGCCCCTCACTAACACTCTTCAAGAGAAACCTTGATGAGTGGATGGATAACAGAAAATACACCCCTGGGATCACTTCATTGGCTCTGCTCGACAGAGGATCAGTTAATTAATCAATGGGGCGGCGAAAGCCGACACACTCTGGCTAGGCTTACAAATGCCCTCGGGCATATAGCCTAGTACCTACCTATGAACCTATATGATTCTGTCATAGCCCATGTGGGTGTAAATGAATTGAGATGTAGCTCAATGCACTATATGAAAAGAGACATAATGGATTTCTTGGAATATGTGTCACAGATGGGTACAAGCCTTGCACTGAGCAGCATTCCACCTTTGCCAACAATGATGCCACAGTATGAACATAAAATGATTGATTTTAATAATTGTCTTAGTTTCTGGAGTCACTAGAGAGATCCAGTATCAGTCATCATGGGAGGATATGGTCACCAGACCATGTCGCTTTGCCAAGGATGGGGTACACCTGTCCCCCCTAGGCTTTCAGATATCAGCTAAAACTTTATCTAATCCCTTAGCCCCATTTTTAGGCAATGCCAAAAAGTCAAAACTACCAACATAGTGAAAATGTCTATGAGCAACCTTATGGTGTTACTGCTCATTACTAAGAAAGTAAAAGAACCCACACCCTTCTCCTCACTCTGGAGAATGTAGACATCTGTTCCATGACTAAAACTTGGTTTAAAGCCATACAAAGTACTCCAACAGTTCAAGGCTACATAGCCTTCTACATATTTAGACCAACAAAAGCACAGACTGCAGACAAAGACAGGGGTGTTGTGATGTGTGTTAGGAATAAACAAGTCTCCAGGTTGGTAAAACAAGA
Source organism: Protopterus annectens (assembly GCF_019279795.1). Lineage (NCBI taxonomy): Eukaryota > Metazoa > Chordata > Ceratodontiformes > Protopteridae > Protopterus > Protopterus annectens. The sequence goes on from NC_056748.1 coordinate 89,018,363, forward strand.
TGATACCTTGGAGCTCATCCATGTGCAAGTCATCAGAGAACATCCCTCATCATATCATGGCTAGCTACATTTCACCATCTATGCTTCTAGAGTGTTGTGACTTTTACCCAAACCAACTAGAAATGCTTACCATCCAACCAAACACCCTATTCATGGATGACTTTAAGTACTCTTCTATAGACTGGGAACCTATACTGTCTCATACAGACAGGCACAATGCTCCCTGGACTTTATTAACACAAACACCTTGAAACAAACTATGCTCACTCCAACCACAGGATCAAACATACTGCATCTACTACTGATCAACATGGGAGAGCACGGCACCCCCCCCCATGTCACTTCTTCACTAGTGAGGTCAGATCACAAAGCTGTCTCTTTGGAAGTAAAAATTAACCTAGAAAA